>NW_007727739.1:540566-549015 GCF_000696425.1 Galeopterus variegatus | reverse complement strand
GGAAATTAAATAACATTCTACTTAACGACATATGGGTCCAAGAAGAAATCAAGCAGGAAATAAAAAAATTCATCGAAGCTAATGAAAATAATGATACATCATACCAAAACTTGTGGGATACAGCAAAAGCAGTATTAAGGGGGAAATTTATTGCATTAAATGCTTACCTCAGAAAAATGGAAAGATGGCAAGTGAACAATCTAATAATGCGCCTTAAAGAACTAGAAAAACAAGAACAATCCAAACCTAAAGTTAGCAGACGGAAAGAAATCATCAAGATCAGAGCAGAACTTAACGAAATTGAAACCCAAAAAACAATACAAAAGATCAGCTGGTACTTTTTAAGGGACAGTTTGATGAAAGACTACCTAATGAGGCAGGGTGCATACCAAAGGGAAAGTTGTGACTCCCAGGGAATAGCAACTGTGGGAAACTGTTAAAACCCTGAGGTCTGAGGGCAGGAGGAGAAAGTTGTATTTACTGAAGCCAGTTAAGGAGTCTCAGAAGAGGGGCCACGTGTAGCAGGAGTTGTAGTTGAGGGAAGTGGCCACTCAAAAACACAACAAAGTAGGGAAGAAGCACGAAGAATAAATTGAGCTGAACTCAACTGAAAGCCAGCAGGGAAGGCAACCAGGTGATGAGTCCACAGAAGCCGATCTCCCAGGGCAGAGATGGGTGGAGAATGGATGGGGTGGAGGAAAGCAAGACCAGGAGGAAAAAAACTCAGCACCACTGTTAGCTGGTAGGGGTGAGGGTGGGAGGTAGAGAGAAGAAGTACAGACGACTCCAGTACAGACCAAAAGGGAACGTAGAAAGGCACAGAAATGGCTAAAAGAACAAGTCCTGACATCAAACCCAGACTCACCACTGTTTTACCATGAACACAGTGATTTAATATTCCTGGGTGTTGTGAGAATTACAGGAGATCATGGATACAAGGTTCTTGAGCTCAATAAATTGTAGCTATTGTTACATGCTATAAAGACATAGAATTCGTTTTTTTTTTTAAAGTGGCTTTGAAGTGTCCTGCTTAAGTATCATGGCGATTTATTGCAGGTTCAATGAGCAGAAAGGTCCCACCTGGGATCTCACAGCAGCGGGTTCCTCGTGTTTTACTCCTAGAACCTGTGGCTATTGCGTGCCGTGACCACCCGGTGGCAGCATACCCCAATCACGCACTCCATTGTTTGTAGAGATGGATCCTCTAAAAAGATTATGGACAGAAAGACATCCAAACATAATGTACCACCTGACGGAAATGCACAGCACTGTCTGTGAAGCAGCTTTGCCAGGAAAAAATTCAAACCTGAATCCAATGAAGGCTCTGGATCCAACTACTCACAGGAAATGTGGGAGAGAAAGGGACATGCTAACCAACATCATGAGGATATGAGCAACAAAATCCAGAGTATGGAAAACTCTACAGGACAAGCACCTAGTTTCTTTGGGGGAAAGAAAAAGCTGGAAGGAAAACCTTCAGATTAAAAAAGACTAAAGAGATAAGTGAACAAATCACAATTAAAATATATATTTATGGGACCATCAGGGAAATGTGAATGCTGTCTGGATATTGGATAATCCCACTGTTAAACTATGGGGTGGGGAGGGCAGGTGATGATGGTACTGTGGTTATATTTTTTATTTTTTTCTTCTTATTATTTTTTAAGATGACTGGTAAGGGGATCTTAACCCTTGCCTTGGTGTTGTCAGCACCACGCTCTCCCAAGTAAGCCACAGGCTGGCCCTAGATATCTTTTAAAGGAAGTCCTTTAATATCTCTTTTAAAAGAGATACAGGCTGGTCTGAAGGTCATGAATTATCTCAGTTGTTTGTTCACAATTACGATTGAACTCCTTGTTCTACTCTTCCCCCTTCTCTCTACTGCACTTGACTAGTCTTAAAAATAAAAAATAAAAGAGATACATATTGAAATACAGGTGTAATGACAGGATGTCTAAGATTTACTTCAAAATAATCTGGGAGAAGGGCAATGGATGAGGAGAAGGTGAAAAAATTGGCCCTGGGTTAATAATTGTTGGGGCTGAGTTATGGTACTTGAAAGTTCATTATAATGTTCCTAGTCAAAATGTTGTCAGCAGACCAGCAGCATGAGTGTCATCAGGGAGCTTGTTAGAAATGCAGAGTCTCAGGCTGTGCCCCAGACCTACTGAATCAGAATCTGCCGTTTAACAAGATCCCTGGGTGATTCATAGGCACATTAAAGCTTGAGAAGCACCAAATTATATTATTCTTTCTGCTTTTGTCTATGTTTGAAATTTCCACAATAGAAAATATAGAAATTAAGAAATTATAATAAAATTGATGATGTATAGCAAATATCACGTAAGTGCTCATTAAATATTGGTTGAGGTAAGTTGGCTGCTGCCCAGAGAGCAAATATTTCTAATTTTCCTATTAATAATAATTATTCCATAATTGCAGTTTGTTATGGTTAAAAATGCAGCACTTACCAACATAGTTAATCTTTGCAAAAAGCCTCTAAAGTTACCACTATGGATTTCAGGGATAATAAGCTGAAATTGGAGAGGCCAAATGACTCATCCGAGACTCTACAGCTCTCACCTGGAAAAACCAGAACTCTAAACCAGGACTTTTAACTACAAAACCCTTTCTATCACTACACCATTATTTCTAGGAACTGATATGTGCCCCAGGCATTTGTGGTTTGTTTTTATATAATTTGGTTTTAGTTTCAGTCTTTTATATGTCTATAAAAACTTTCTCCTATTAACACAGCTCGTTAGGCCATGGTTACTTCTGTTAGCCCTTTGAGCTCTACTGACATTCTGCTGGGAAAATAATGCAGCTGTGGCTTTTAAATCTTATCTTATTCGGGAGAAAATTATCTCAACCCTTGATTTATGTCATTCACAGGATCTTGAAACTTTAGGAGTAAAATGACTGAGGCATGGAAATGGTATCAGTGATTAATGAATCTGTTTATGCACTGAAACACCTAGGGAACTTTTACAATTCCTGATGGCCAGGTCACCTCCCAGATCGATTAAACTAGAATCTCTGAGGGAGGGACCCAGCCATGGTCTTCTTTATAAGTTTCCTAGGCAACCCCAATGTGCAGCTAGTTTGAGAGCCAGTCACCTAATGATTCTCAGTGGGAACAATGCTACCACCTAGGGAATATTTTGGAAATTTGTGGGGGAATTTTGCTTGCCAAAATATTCAGCATGGCTAAAATGAAAAATGCTGATAAGACCAAGTGCTAGTGAGGATGCAGAGAAACATGATCACTCATACTTTGCTGGTGGGAATGTAAAATGGTACAGCTGCTCTGAAAAACAGGCGGGCAGTTTCTTTTTTTTTTAACCAAAAACGGATTTACCATATGACCCAACAATTTCACTCTTGGCATTTGTCTTAGAGAAATAATTTATTTGCACACTGAAACTTGTATATAATGCTCATAGCAGCTCTATTCATAATAGCCCCAAACTGGAAACAATCTAAATGTCTTTCAACAGATGAATGGTTGAACTGTGGTACATGCAGACCATGGAGTACTACTCAGTAACAAAAAGGAATGAACTACTGAAACACACAACTTGGATGAGCCTCAAGAGAATTATGCTGAGTGAAAAAAGCCAATCTCAAAAGCATACATAATGTATGATTCCATTTATTTAACATTCATGAAATAATATAGAGATGGAAAACAGATTAGTGGTTGCAGAGGCCCAGGATGTTGGGAAGGGATGAGGTGTAGCTGTAAAGAAGTTACATGAGAAAACCTTGTGGTGATGATACAGTTAATGTTTCTTGATTATGGTGGTAATTACATAAAGCCAAGCATTTGATAACATTGTGTAGAGCTACACACACACACAAACGAGTGCAAGCGTAACAGAAGAAATCTGAATAAGCTCTGTGGATTGTACGAATGTTGATTTCCTGGTTTTGACACTGTACTGTAGCTGTGGAAGATATTAATATTGAGGGAGGCTGGGGTGAAGGGTGCACTGAACCTCCCTGGACTTTTCTTTGCAAGTTCATGCGATTCTGTAATTATTGCAAAATTAAAAGTTTACAAAATATTGAGATGCTACGGGCATTTACCAAGGGATGGCAGGGATGCTACACTATCTCCACAGCAAAGAATTTCCCTTTGTCTTTTAAGATTTTCCACTATCTTATTAGGGATTTTTTTATGTGAAAAACCTGTTTACAATTACCTGAGCCCACAATCTAACTATTTTAGATACCCCACTCTCAGAGAAAAGTTTGTGGGTTTTTTGGCATGGTTTTAACATACACTAAATTTTCCAGGAACAAAACTACTGCGTAAATGGAGGGAAGGTAGTACTTTTTTTGGAAACCTTACCAAGGGTCAATGACCATTTTGGAAAATCAAACTATTTTTGGCCATGCATCCACTAGAATGTGGGTGTCAATGCAACATCGCTAGGTCGCTGCATTTGTAGCTGTAAATGCACATGTAACTAGGTAACAGAGAAGATTCAATACTTCTTTAACAGACTTAGAACCAAATACAATATCGTTAAATTGGCAGAGACAAATGAAATGCAAGAATCTCATTGAATTTCATTAATGAAGGTTATTTTATGAAAATTTAATGTTTTTGTCACCTCATTATTTTTTTATTTTATTTTATTTTTTTTTGTCTTTTTCCGTGTCCGGCAACGGATCGCAACCCTCAGTGTTGCCCCCGTACCGGACCGGGACCGGCAACGGGACCGCAACCCTCGGTGTTGCTCCTGCGCCTTGCTCAGCCAGTGAGCGGGAACCGGTCTGTATGTGGGATCCGAACCCTCGGGCGGGAGCGCCGCCGCGCTTCCCAAGCGGCGCACTATCCAGTGCGCCACCGGGCCAGCCCGTCACCTCATTATTTTTAAATTTTGAAACGAAATGATAAAAAACACATGCTTAAATCTTACAAATGAAATTATCTATTTTAGGTTGTTCATGTATTTCAACTTTCCCTGAATACTTTCCCCATAGATTTGTCTCATAATTTCTCTAGAGCAGTACTATCCAGTAGAAATATAATGCAAACCACACATATAACTTTAAATTTCTAGTAGCCATATTAAAATGTTTCTTAAAAGATGAAATTGATTAAATATATTTTATTTAACCTAATAGATACATATTATCATTTCAACATGTACTCACTTAGAAAAATTATTAATAAAATATTTTATATATTTTTTATACTAAGTATTTGAAATTAGATGTGTATTTTACATTTACAACACAACTCAATTCAGACTAGCTTCATTTTGAGTGCTCAGCAGTCACGTTGGCTAACGGCTACTGTGTTGAATAGCACAGCTCTATACCTTCATATATTTATCCATCATTTCTTTCCTGTGACCTATCAAGAGATATAGTCTCTTGAATATATGCCTCTATATGAGGAGGAATTTTAAGATAGGAGATTTGGATGTAATACTATCCAGTCCTAAATCAAAACAAATCGAAATATTATACTTTCTCATTTTTTTCCAATTTGCCTCGGCATGCATTACTCCTTCAATTTTTCTTTTTCTTTTATCATACACAAACAAGTCTAGTCTGATATAACTTAACTAGTTTTTCATTCCATTGTCCATCTATGGATTTGCTCTTTCACTTTCCTGAAAATCTTTCATTGGATGTCTTCCAAATCTTTAGTTCTTTTAATTTGAAATTGATTCATAATAAATTGGAGCAAGCGTCTTACTCATCATATCTGCTAGTGTAGTTGTACTGAAGCATTTACATTATTACATACATATTGTTATTCTAAATTTTTTTTCTTTATATTATGGTTAAGATATTACCTTTTATTTTCTTGAAGTTGTGTGCTTTGGTAGGGTTTTTTCTAATTTTTTTTCATGTTAGTAAAATCATATTACCAAACATAGATCTCATACTGACCTAGATCATTCTTATTATTAAATAAGGAAACTAAGGGTCCGAGAGGAAAAGAATTTGCTTAGAGTCTATCAGTTCTAAGGGTTTCCTTTCATTCTTAGTGTTAGCAAAAACATATGAATCTTATCAGTCAGGATAGGATATGTAAAGAGTCAGCAAACTATGTCCTGAGAACTAAATACATTGCCATCTGTTTTTGTAAATAAAGTTTTATTGAAACTTGGCCCATGCCCACTCATTTACAAATTACTGTGTAGGTTTTTTAGCGCTACAATGGCAAAGTTGTGTAGTGTCTACAGAAACCTTATGGCCTGCAAAGATTGAAATATTTTCTGTCTGTACCTTTACAAAAAAGTTTGCTTACCCCCAGTCTAGGTTATACTGTGGTAACCAGCAATCCCAACATCTCGGTAGCTTAGAAGAGCAAGTTTACTTCTCTCACACGAATGTCCATCATGGGTAGGTTACAGCTCTATTCCTTTTACCTTCACTCTGGGAATCCAGGCTGATGTATCAGCCTGTATCTGAAACATGGCAGGTCTGGGGGCCCAGAAAAAAAGAGAAGCATGAATCACAAATGGGATCTTACAGTTTCTGTCTAGAAATAACACACATGTCACTTCTATTCCTCTTTCACTAGCCCAAATCGTATGGTCAAGTTTGGAATCCTAGCATCAGTGGGGTGAGGAAGTTTAATTCTTCCCCAGGAAGGGGCAATGAATATTTGAGAATATTAAGAGTCCACCATACTGTTCACTACCAAATACTATGTACACAAGTAGGTTATAATATCCTGGTGAAAAACTACTGTTGATTGCTACCCTTGCATCCTAATCAAGCAACATTCTTTGGCCCTAGAGCAGGAGGAAGTGGAGACGTGCTCAGATGGATGTCAGGATTGTTATAAATAGTAACTGCTGTGTGCTGTTCCCTGGCTCTGTAAATGACAGTGTTTAATATGGTTATATTATCCCTGCCTCACCACTGGATGTTGAATGTGTGGAGGAAGATATTTTTAAAAAAGAAAAACCCTGCATAAGGCTGGCTGGTTAGCTCAGCTGGTTAAAGCTCAGTGTTACAACAACAAGGTCAAGGGTTCGGATCCCCTTACTAGCTGGCTGCCAATAAGTAAATAAATAAATAAATAAATAAATAAACCCTTGCATCTAAGGAGCCTCCTCCACATCTAGACTTGATGTAGATGATGAGATTCTAGATCCCTTAATAGGGTGAGACTTTTGACAGAGAGTGAGAGGATATTTTACATGTGGGAAGGATGTGAATTGCTGTGGCCAGGGGAGTGACAGTGGTAGACTGACTCCGAATATGACTTTCATCAGTCTCTTCTCTCCCTGTATACCTATGCCCTTTGTCTTATCAAGAAATAAAGTCTACTTCCCCACCCCTTGAATCTGGACTGGCCTTAGAACTTGCTTTGAACGGTGAAGGGCCATAATAATCATATACATTGTATATTGACAAAATAAAAATTAAAAAAAAAAGAACTTGCTTTGATCAAAAGAATATGGCAGAACATCAAGATCAAGGATTCAGCTCCCCATATCAGCTAGACTCCATGAAAAAAAAATATATATGTGTATATAGTGGAAGTGATACTGGGCCAGTTCTGGGCCTCATCTATAACAGAACCAGCAGTTCCCACTTTGATGCCCTTTTATAAGCCAGCAACCATCTAAGAATGTGAGCAACTTGATACCACCATGCTGTGAGAAAGTCGGAGCTAGCCATGTGGAGAAAAAGACCATGTGCAGGAGCACCCAGGCACCTGCAGCCCAGCCCAGCTGCCAGCTGAACTCACCCGAGTGACCTCAGCCATTGACATTTGGAATAGAAGCACCACACAGCCAAGCCTGTACTTAATTTGTGACACACAGAATCATGAGAATAATATATTCTTGTGTTTTTTTAGCCATTGAGTTTTTGGGTTGTTTGCTAGGCAGTAAGAGATAACTTTCTTCTGAATGACTCAAAGCACTTCCCTGCAAGAGAGCAAATACTATTACCTTTGATTAAAAAAAAAGATTATAATTCCTCCCTGGGCAATTTCTCTTAACGTAGATCAGATCAAGTTTCTCATTTTACAGGACAAGCTTTCCAACACATGAATAAAAACTTAAACATTAAATTTCAACCACTTATTTTGTGTCACCCCCAAAACTCTGGCAAATAGACTGTAATGACTGAGTAAACTTTGTAACAAGGCAGGCTTAAATAGCTTAACCACTTCCAATTAACATGATGAACATGCAAACTGCAATTGAAAGAAGGGCCGGCCCGGTGGCGCACTGGATAGTGCGCCGCTTGGGAAGCGCGGCAGCGCTCCCGCCCGAGGGTTCGGATCCCACATACAGACCGGTTCCTGCTCACTGGCTGAGCGAGGTGCGGGAGCAACACCGAGGGTTGCAATCCCGTTGCCGGTCCCCGGTCCGGTACGGGGGCAACACTGAGGGTTGCGATCCGTTGCCGGACACGGAAAAAGACAAAAAGACAAAAAAAAAAAAAAAAAAAAAAAAAA
>NW_007727739.1:514614-540525 GCF_000696425.1 Galeopterus variegatus | reverse complement strand
GGGCACGACACCGAGGGTTGCGATCCCGTTACTGGTCCCCGGTCCGGTACAGGGGCAACACTGAGGGTTGCGATCCGTGGCCGGACACGGAAAAAGAAAAAAAAGACAAAAAAAAAAAAAAAAAAGAAAGAACCATGGTGGCCAGCCCTGTGGCTCACTCAGGAGAGTGCGGCGCTGGTAGCGCCGAGGCCTCAGGTTTGGATCCTATATAGGGATGGCCAGTGTGCTTGCTCGCTGAGCATGGTGCAGACCACTTCAGCAGGATCCAGGCCAAGACTAACACATCTATTTCAGCCGGGGGAACTGGGTCTACTAAAGAAATCCTGGAGAAAGACCTGCCAAGCACATTTTCCAGCTTTATAATTTCTGACCATTCCCACGGCTGTGCTTCGCATCAGACCACCCACGTGGACACACACATCTTATTGCAAGCCTGTCTGGAGAAAAGCCACAGCCACATCAAAACCACCAAAATCTAGGTACTCATGAATCATTTCCAAATCATAGGCACCATAGGAACACAATAGCCTGAAAGGCAACTCCTAAGATTTTACTGCTCTGTGATGACGTTAGCCTGGAAAGAGAAGTAGCATCCACAACTAAGAGATGCCTGTGGCAAAGTATTCTTGGAGAACTGCAGGATAAATAACCCCAGTACTAACCCTGTGAACTGGAACACAGCTGAATGAATCCTAACTATAGGATTCTTTGCGATGATGGTTTGCTGCTGCCTACGAGGAAGGTCTTCCTTCTCCCTACTCACTTCCTCTGTCATCTAGGGATGACCAACAGCAGTAATCCCTAGAAAGGCATATTTGTGGCCCTGTGAATGCATAGGTATGAGTATGTGGATTTGTCTATCCAAACAGGAGAGAAGAGGCTGAGGAAAGCAGACCCTCTGTAATAAAACAATGCTGCATATCATGTAGGCAAAATCTCAATCATCCAAAACCTCTTTAGTGTTTTACTCACCTGCACACATGTTGTAATATCTTTATAAAGATTATAAATATTTTATTGGACAAATAACTGACTTCATATAAATATTACTACTACTCCCTTACAAATGCATTTTTAAAAAAAAAAACTTTTTATACTGGAATACTTTCAACATATCCAAGAGTGGATAGAATAGTATAATGAATACGTGCATTCATCACCAAGTACAGCACTTATTGATTCATGGTCAGTCTGGTTTCTTCTGTACCCATGCCTACTACTCTCTTGCTTCATATTATTTTGAAGCAACATCCAGATATTAAATGTTTTTATAAATATTTTGAAACGTATCTCTAAAAAATAAAAATCATTTTTAAAACATAACCACAATGCCATTCTCACATGTAAAAAATTAATAAAACTTCCTTAATATAATCAAATATCCGGAGTGTACATTTCCTCAATTACCCCAGTTTTTTCCAGTTTGTTCAAGTCGGAATCCAAACAAGATCTATAGTTTGAAGGTCAGCCCGTGGCTCACTTGGGAGAGTGCGGTGCTGATAACACCATGGCCATGGGTTTGGATCCCATATAGGGATGGCCGGTTAGCTCATTTGGGAGAGCGTGGTGCTGACAACACCAAGTCAAGGGTTAAGATTCCCTTACCGGTCATCTTTAAAAAAAAAAAAAAAAAAACAACTATAGTTTGCAATTGATTCAAATGTTTCTTAAATCTCTTTTAATCTTTTAATCTATAGGATTTTTCTTATCCTTTTTATCCTGGAGATTTTTTTTTAAAGAAACAGGATCACTTATCTACACAGTTTTGTAATCAAATAACCTTTTTGAAATTCATTAACTTTTGGCTACAAAATGAGTCCACTGCAGAGGGTCACAATATCTCATCTTCTCTACCTGTGTCGTAGGGCCCTCCTCCACTGCTGACCACAAGGTGATTGCTGGGTGGAATCTGGGGTTTTGCTCAGGGGTGAAGGAATCTATTTTGATGGGTTGAGGAATTGGAGTGTGATGGTCCCCACCTCTGTCTGGTGAGCATTCCCTTCTTTCCTGTATTTCAGATATTGCAAATAGCAAAGTCTTGTTTTTAAATTCAGTCTTTGGTCACAGCTCCACAAGTTTACTTCCAGTTGACTATATAAGGTCCTGAACTTTCCCCCAAGTAGTCCTTATGTTTCCACGTTCTCCCTAAAACAACCAACCAACATAACATTTTTTTGTTTTTTGGCAGCTAACCTGTACTGGGATCCAAACCCTTGACCCCGCAACATAACATTTATTAAGGATACAGAAAATACAAATCTCAGTTCTCAAATTTGTATTTGAATGAAACTTCCCTGTGCCAACACCTCAGGGCCAGCCCTGGGACCCGGGGTGTGGCGAAAGGGACCGGACCCCCCCTCCAACAACCACGCACACCATACCAATGCCTCAGGCTCACCCAGGGACCTGGGGCATGGAGAGGCGGACCGGACCCCAGGCTCACAACCAGGCTCACCACACCAGTGCCTCGGGGCCTGCCAGGGGAACCAAGGCATGGAGAAAGGGACTGGACCCCCATCCCTCAACCAGGCTTACAACACCAGCACCTCGGGGTCTGCCCAGGGACCCAGGATAAGGAGTTGGGACTGGACCTACCGTCCCACAATGAGGTATGCTGGGTCAGTGCATCAGGGCCCACCCAGGGGCCCGAGGCCTGGAGAAGGGGACCAAACCTCTCTCCCACAACCAGGCATACCTTGCCAGCACCTTGGGTCCTGACTGGGGACCAAGGGAATGTAGAAGGGGACCAGACCCTCCTCACACAACCAGGCACCCTGTGCCAGCACCTCGAGGCCTGCCTTGGGACCTGGGGTAAGGAGCTGGGGACCGGAACCCCCCCCCCCACAACCAGGCATGCTGGGACTGCGCATCAGGGCCCTGTCCAGGGGCCTGAGGCATGGAAAAGGGGACTGGACCCCCCCTCCCACAATCAGGCACACTGTGCCAGCTCCTCGGGGCCCACCCAAGAGCCCAAGGCATAGAGAAGGGGACCAGACCTCCCTCCCACAACCAGGCACACTTTGCCAGCACCTCGGGCCCTGCTCGGGGACCTGGGGAGTGGAGAAGGGGACCAGACTCCCCTTCCACAACCAGGCACACTGTGCCAGTGCGTCGGGCCCGTGCTGGGACCCAGGACATAGAGAAGGGGACCAGACCCCCCTTCCACAACCAGGCACCCCATGCCAGCACCTTGGGGCCAACCCAGGGACCCAGGGTATGGAGCCAGGGACTGGACCCCCCCGCCCACAACCAGGCACACTGTGCCAGTACTTCAGGGCATGCCTAGGGACTCAGGGTAAGGAGCTGGGGACTGGACCGCCCTCCCACAAGCAGGCACACCATGCCAGCACCTCGGGACCCACTCGGGGACCCAGGGCATGGAACTGGGGATCGAACACTCTCCACAACCAGGCACACTGTCAGCACCATGGAGCAGGCCAGAAATATCTCCTGCATGTGGGTGGCCCACCACAGCCACCACGATAACCATGGCTGCCGTGAAGGCAGCTAGATGCCACAACCACCACGCAGATGGTCCACCAGCCACTGGAGTGAGTTGACACAAGGAGAGTCACCAGCCGAGATAAAGGAGGATGTCTATCTCCACAGAGCCCATTTCAGAGTGACAGAAAAGACATCTGCTCTATGATAGTATTGGGGGACCTGATCATGCCTCTCAGCATTAGACAGATCATCTGGGCAGCAAATCAACAGAGTAACCATTATTCTTTCAGAGGGAGAGAAGAAATCTGGGGTGATTAGAGGAGGGAGGGGGAGAGGAACGGGGATGGGGTGGGATTGGACAAGGGGCGTAAAGAATAATTACAATTTGTAACAATATATATGCTGGTAATATTGATTTGATCAAGATATCTCAGTGTTGAACCCCAAAAATATGTATAATCAATTTTGATTCAATAAAAATTTTTTTTAAAAACAGAAACTTTAGGGCCAGCCCGGTGGCGCACTGCTACAGTGCGCCGCTTGGGAGCGTGGTGGCGCTCCCGCCAAGGGTTCGGATCCCACGTACAGACCGGTTCCCGCTCACTGGCTGAGCGAGGTGCGGGCGCAGCACCGAGGGTTGCGATTCCGTTGCCGGTCCCGGTCCGGTACGGGCGCGACACTGAGTGTTGCGATCCGTTGCCGGACACGAAAAAAGACAAAAAAAAAAAAAAAAAAGGAAAAAAAACCAGAAACTTTATTTTACTTGTATCGTAAGTTCTGTTATTTCTGTAGTGTGGCAAAAACCAATCTCAGTTAGCTTGAGGGTCCAGACTCTTTTCCTCAGTGCCGCTTCTCCCCACCCTGGCATCACTAAGATGTTTCCCCCAGCTGGTCTTCAGTCCCTGCTCCATGCTTTACCACCACATCTTGCTTTGATCCCAATCATGTGGTTTCTTGGAGCCCAGTTCTCTTTCATCTACTTCTGTGCCCCTCTCAGGTACATGGGAAACATTCAGTGTCTCCAATGTCATGCAGAGTCACAGGACTTCAAGCTGCTGGCTAAGGCCCTGCCTGCCCCACTTCTCAAACTCCTCTGTGCATCAGAACCACTAGGAGGGCTTGCTAAAACACTGAGTGCTGGGCCTCATTCCCAAAGCTCCTGGTTCAGTTGTGGGTGTGGGGTGAGGCTTGAGAACTTACATTTCAAACAAGCTTCCACGTGATACTGATGCTACACGTCTGGAGACCAGACTTTGAGAACCAGGGGCCTAGACCTACCGCACAGCCATTTATTCTCTGGGTTTTACCCCTCTCTGGGGCTCTAGCCAGGAAGGGGGTCACCCCTTCTACATCCAGATTATGCAAATTGGAACTTTTATTATTTACTATATTTATTCCTTATCACCTAGGGCCTGGCCTAGTTGGGGAGTGGAGGCACAGGGCTCACTCTTTGTGAAAGACCCGTAATATCTACACATTCCTCACTTCTCCAGTTTCCTCCTTGCCCATTTGGAGAATCTTTATCTAAACCAGGGGTCAGCAAATCATTTCCATAAAGAGCCAGATAGTAAATATTTCAGGCTTTATGAGTCATATAGTTTCTATTACAACTACAGTACTCAGTTCTGCCATTAGAGTACAAAAGCCGCCATAAATAATAAGTAAATGAATGAGTATGGCTGTGTTCCAATAAATCTTTATTTATGGACCCTGAAATTTGATTTTCATATAATTATTATACTCATTTTGACTTTTTTCAATCATGTAAAAATGTAAAAACCATTCTTAGCTCACATGCTTTACAAAAACAGGCAGCAGGCTGGATTTGGCTCACAGGAAGGATTTGGCCTAATAGCTGTAGTTTGCTGACCCTTGCTGTACTTCCTAATTTCTGCACAACCTTTTCCAAATTTGAAATTTGGATTTTTGGTGGATGGAACTTGACAGCAAGTTACAAATACATGGAAGTCTCCACATCAGATGAAGACAAGAAATAAAGATGACTATTTCTATTATTTGTGTCTAGATCTATAAGGGCTAAATCCTTATCTCGAACATGATTATTATAGATGAGATGAAGCCTTGAGAGAATTATGAAGATAGGAAAGTAACTGATCATGGTTTACATTCTACAGTTTGATACTTGATGTTGATAAAGAACTAAAAATCTCTACCTCCCCCAATTTATCTATGTGAGAAAAACACTTAATATTCTGTTTAATGGTTTTGCAAAACAGCCGAGCAGATAGTGAGTGAATGTGTTTCCTTTTAGAACAGTGGTTCTCAAACTTGGCTGCATATTAGAATCATCTGGAAAGCTTTTAAATCTCCAAATGCCCAGACTACACCTCCACAACTAAATCAGAATCTGGATATGAGAACTCCCCAAGTGATTCTAATTTTCATCCCAAATTATAGACCACTACTGTAGTACAATATTCAGGATTTCTGCTCTTTGTCCAGGTGCACTGTGCCCTGTCCAATGCTAAAAAACACAATTTGCAACACTTGCATAATCTTGTGTAGCCTAACTCGTAAGTCGGTTCAGATCCTTTGAATTATAGACACCTGGCCTTTCTTCCTGCTTTGAACCTGTGTGCCAGGGCCAGGTGAATTCCACGTGGCCATCTGGATTTTGTCTGTAACCGTGGCAACAAAGAAGGCTGAAGGTATAAATCAATTTAAAAAATAGCAATGACATTAACAGACACTTCACAGAAGATATGTGAATAAACACATAAAAAGGTTCTTAAAATCTTTAGTCATCAGGGAAATGCATATTAAAACCATATGAGATACAATTTCACACCCACTGACAATACCGAAAGACTAACAATATCAAATATTGGCAAGGACAGAGGAACTAGAACTCTTATTCACTGTTGGTGAGTGCATACAATAACACAACTACTTAAACTGTTCAGCATTTTCTCAAAAAGTTAAATATTCACTAAGCCAATGACTGAGCAATTTCATTCCTAGGAAATAAAAAACATAAGCCCACCAGAAATGTTCAAGAATGTTCATAGTAGCTTTATTTAGAATACTTCAAAACTCAAAATGACTCCAATATCCATCAATGGTGCAATGGGTAAACAAATTGTGTTATATTTATACAATGGAATACTACTCAGCAATAAAAAGGAATGAATAATACACACAAAAACAGATGAATCTCAACAATTATGTTGAATGAAAGAAGCATGACAGAATACTTACTATATTATTTCATTTATGTGAAGTTCAGAGAGATAATCCATGGTAATAGAAATCAGAGTGGTTGCTTTCTGGGGAGTGGAGACAGGAGGTACTAGATTGGATTGACTAGAAAGGGGCAGGGGAATGAGGGAACTTTTTGAAGAGATAGAAATATTCTAAAGCTTCATTGGATCGGTAATTATGCAGGTGAATACAACTTTCAAAACTCAAAGAACAATACACATAAGATCTATGCACTTTACTGTATATAACTTATACCTTGATTTAAAAATCATATAAGAAGACCACAGGCCCTAGCCTACCACCACACATCATTGATCCTTCACTTGACAAGGCTTCTCCACTTGGCTGAGGTGAGAATGGGCACCGGCTCTGAAGAGCAGTCCGACCATAGCTGATGTTCCAGAGCTCCTTCCCCATGAGAGCAAAGGCCTAGAGGTGGCACAGTGAAGGAACATTTGGAAAATATCCAACACTGCATTTATCAAGCCACGTAGTTCTGCTGGACTGTGGGGATGTGAAGGGAAGACTAGGAAACAGAAATGGCAAGGAGACCCTTGAATGCCAGCCTGAAGAGTTTGTTCATTATCAGAGGCAATGGAGACTGCAGGAGGTTTTGAGCGGAATATGCATCTCAAATAAATGATTTCTTGAGGGTTTCGCTGATTTACCTTTGATTTCTTAATGCCTTTTGGAATTCAGAGGAATTCACAAAACCTGTTAGCAGAAACTCTTCCTCCAGAATTCTATCAAACTCATAACCTTTAGTCCTCTGATGATCAGCAGAAGCATGAATGGTTGCCGTTAGCTTCGGATTCAGACTTGCTGTATCCCTTCATAATGCCAGGAAGATGCTTCCATGGAAATTTTTCAGTGTATCTTACTCTCTGGCTCCACTTTCCTCATCTCCCATCCACTCCTCATACTGTACAATCTTATTTCCCATTCCACTGTTCTTCTTAAACCACTCCCACATAGAACACCAATTCTATTAATTAGGCTCTGTATTAGTCTAACTACTGCTGTGGAACAAATTACCCCAAAACTTAATTGCATTAAAAAAATGACAATCATTTATTATTTTTCACACAACCTATGGGTCAGGATATCACACATGGCATAGCCAAAATGGCTTGTCTCTGTTGCATGATGTCTCAGCTGGAACACTTGAAGACTGGCAGCTGAAATCACCCGAAGGCTCATTCACTCACACCTAATGACTGATTCTGGCTGTCCTGAGACCTTAGGTGGAATTGTTGGCTAGAACACCTACATGTGGCCTCTCCAAGTGGCTTAGGTTCCCTTAGAATATAGTGGTTCAGTTAGAAAGGTAAGTGTTGAAAGGAGAGAGAGACATGGAACCTGTACCTTTTTATGTCTTAGCCCCAGAAGTCACATAGCATCATGGCCATACTCCATTGGTTAGGGCAGTCACAAGTCCCACCCAGACTCAAGGGGTGGGAACACAGACCCTACCCATCAGTGGGAGGGGTTTTAGTCACACTGAAAGAAGAGCCTGTGGAATAGGATAAATATACTGATGGAGCCACCTTTGGAAAATACAATCTGCTACAGATGCTTTTGGTTTCATGTTACAGAAAACTGAAACCTAACTGGCTTGAACAAAGAGGAAATTTATTGGCTTACATATGTGAAAACTCCAGATAAGGCTAGAATCTCAAGCTATGTCACCAAAACCCAGTTTCTCTTTCTTTATATCTGGATTCAGTTTTTTCCTTGCTGGCTCAAGCCTCAGACAGATTTTTCCCCTCACAGTGGCAAGATGCTACCACATATCTTTTCTTGGTCAATTACTACCAGAAAAGAGAAGTCTACTTCTCTGATAGTTCCCACAAACATCCTGGAAAGTGTGCCTCTTTGGCTGTCCTGACTTAGCTCTTGTGCTCATCCCTGGATAATTCGCTATCATCAAGGAAATGTTCTGTATGAACTGGCTTCAGCCTGAGTCACATATCCACCTCTGGAGCTAGGGACAAGGTCAGCACCACCGTAAGTCACAAGTCTTCTATAATAGAGATTTTTCAGCTACAAAGACAGAATTTATATCAGGAGTTGATATGAGGGGTGTGTTTTTCTCACATCATAAAAAGTCTGGAGTCACAAAACTACTGGTGTTGATCCAGTAATTCAGGGCTGGTAGAGCTGTGATTTTCTTGATATTTCCACTTTTTCTCACAAGATAAATGCCCCAGTTCTAGTCATCATGTCTGTCCAGACATCGTCTCTTTTGTGCCACATACCACCCTGCCACTGTTTGCTGTAAGGTGCTTGGGAAAGTGAATACAGGTGAGGCAGGCAGGGGAAAAGAGGGTTAGGAATGGGAGTTAGGTCACCCAACCCACAGTCTGCCACATCAACCCCTGGACATGGAAAGAATCAGCTTCACCAGAACCACATGGCTGAAAGTAAGAAGAGATGTCTCTTCCATAGCAAAACTGGAGCACACTTACCATAAGAAAGCTAATGAGATGCTGGGTGGTAAACATAAGAAATGACCACTACCCCAATGTCTTTCCTTTTAATTCTGCAAAAGTATTTTCTTTTTGTGGGAAGCTCAGGAGAAACCCTAATGACTTCTTATTGGTAATTGCCAAATTCTGTAGAAATTTAAGTCATTTTTTTGTTGGATCTCTCTCTCTCTTTTTTTTTTCCTTTTTGTCTTTTTTCATGACCAGTAATGGGATCACAACCCTCAGTGTCACGCCCGTACTGCGACCGGCAATGGGATCACAACCCTCGGTGTCGCGCCCACACGGCGCTCAACCAGTGAGTGGACCGGTCTCTATATGGGATCTGAACCCTCCCGCCGCGCTCCCGAGTGCGCCACCGGGCCGGCCCTGGATCTCTCTTTTTCATTTAACACTATTCATTATTTTCTCCCTTCTGCATCACTAAAATTCTATTTCCCTTGCTTCTGTGACACTGAGCTCACTTGATTATCCTTGCACCTCTCTGACCATGTTATCTGTGCATTTGAAAGGCCTTTCTTCCTTTCCCTGTCCCACACCCATGGAGCAGACCACATCCAAACACCCTTCTCATTCTGTCTGCTCTATTCCCTTTGTCATGTTTCTGAAATGGACTGCTCAGGTATTTTCATTTTTATTTCTACAATAAGGTTTATTTAAGGTTGTTAATCTTCTTTAAGTAATGATTTGGCCTATTCCCATAAGCTTTGTTATGTAGTGCTCTCCTTTTGGTAAATAGCTAAATAGATTTTGCTTTCCTTGAATTTATTTTGTGATATGAATAATGTATACTCTGCTTTCTTTTTGTTTGCACTTGCCTGTTGTCTTCCCCTGAAGGTTATGTTTAATGTTTCTGCTCATTCGTATGTTGCACACACTTCACTTAAATACACATACTTGATTTCCATCTAGTACACATATGGACCCACTTGATTCACCGTGTTTGTTGTTTAAATGCCAGTGGCTGCAAACCCAGGGTTTTCTGAATTTGTGGTCAACTGCTGAAAGCACTTTGGATGTCCTCGATATTCTTCATGGAAGAGATATTGAGGGGCTGAACTATGACAACTGAATCAGGCAGCATTCTTTGGTTGCAAGCAACAGAAAGCAGCTATGGTTAACTTAAGAAAAAATGATACGGGCTAGCTCACAGAAAAAAGGGAATGGCTGAAGAAACAACCCCCTCCCCTATCACTAACAGAGGAATGTGTAAATTTATGAAACATAGTGTAAAATGTCCTTTATTCATTTCCCTGAGCCATATACTGTTCTACTCACTAGGAAATCAGTGGGGAACATGTAAGACATGACCTCTGCTTTAAGGACATATGTGCTAGCATTGATATGAAACCAAGCCCGTGGCTCAACAGTCTCTTTTCCTGCCACTTTCCAACACATCCCCTAAATATAGTCATGCACTTCCCTGGTGCACCAGGCTCTTTCATGGTTCCATAACACTGATTATGCTTCTTTCTCTTTACTCATTACTCATTACTCATTACTCATTACACTTTCCTGTAATGCCTTCTTCCACATTTTTACTTGGTGACCTTCTACTCGGTCTTCAGAAATCAAGCAAAATGTCACCACTATTAGGCTGTCAATAAACAATTCCCCCCTTTCCCCTGCTCAGTTCATACCTATTTGAGTTGCAGTCAGAGGACTTGACTGAGATAAAAATGTCATCTATGCTGTAGGTCAAATGACCTTGTTAATTAATATTTAGCCCTAGAATTAGGCAGACACTTTTTATAATATTTAAAGTTTTGTCTATTGAATTATTATTTTTAAATATTTTGAAAAGTAAGTCAGATCCTTTCCTACCTCAGAATTTTGTTGTGTGTAAAAAGAACTCAGAAATGGCAAGTTAGCCCAGTTGGCTAGAGTGTGGTGCTGATAACACCAAGGTCAAGGGTTCAGATGGATCCCTGTACCAACCAGCCGAAAAAAAAAAAAAATGTTACCAAAGATAATATTGTAGTGATTGAATATATTTTGTTATTTGAAAGTTTTTAGAAAATAATTTGTGATATTGAGATTTAAAGTTCTGTTCTCATTTCAGCTCTTTTGGATGCTTTGTTTGGAGACTGTCATAATTAAAAGAGATGTCTCACAGTGATCTGTAGATTCAAGACTATATTAAAACCTGATTTTCTCTTTCAGTTACTTATACCTATTATGCACAGCTCATATTGAAATTCAGCAAGTAAATTTCTATCTTCCTTTATGTTAATCAATTTTTCTTGCAAACCATTTGGAAGATGTGGCATTTCAGTAATTTTAACAAATGGGTTAAAAAGACACTCTTTATCTAGAAGATTTTCAAATGCTTAACATTTTTTCCCATTTTCTACACGTATATATATAAATTGTATAGGTGACTCACATTGGTTCTTACAGTAAAATCATGTAATTATAGGAGACACTTTTTCACAATTATAAAATGGTTTTTCACGATTCTCTCTGCATTTACCTCTTTGGGTTTTTTCTATCTTCATTGAGGTATAATGGACATATAATAAGCTGTACCTATTCAAAGTGTACAATTTGATGAGTTTTGACATTCCTCCATACTTGAGAAACACAGTCAAGATAATGAACATATCCATCACCCCCAAAAGTATCCCATATCCCTTGTAACGTATCCTTTGACCCTCTCTCATTCAGGTCCAGGCTATCATTGATCTCCTATAACAATTAAGGTATAAAAGAACAGATCAGAATATGTCCCAGGTCCCTGAGGGCTTGTGCCAAAGAAAAAGAGAGAGAGATAAATGCTGAGTTTTGTATATACTGTTCCTACTTCCAGACTCACCAATTATATGAGCCACCATTTCCCTATAGTAGGTCTCTCCATGTGAATGCATGAAACCTGGGATAAGGAATTTCCTTCCTCAACAACAATCCCTGTGATGCCTTGTCCTCATCCTTCTAGAGTCAGTAACTCCTCTGGCCTCCCACTTTACAAACACCTCTGTAACAAGATGGAGAAAACATTACTCAGCAGAATTCCTGGAGGACGGGAAAGGATATGTTGAGACTGCTCTCCATCAGCAAAGCATCTGGGAATAGGCTGAGGCGCTGTCAGGAAAGTGAGCTTTTGGAAAGTGGTAGAGTGTCCAAGATGGATACAGAGAAAGCTGAAAGTTGCATTTTGTGTGATATCATCCCACCTCCGTTTATGCTATGATAAGTGTGATTATAATTTTTAATATGTGTGAAAATGGTGATAGGTCAGAGATCCAAGATCAGGCTCAGCAAGGGGCATAATAGAGGCAGTGCACCAATGCTGAGAGAGTTTCCATGAAAGGACCAAGGGAACCCACAAATTTAGATATTCAAACATTTTTTCCAAACAGCATTGGGATAAACAGCCTCCAGGCTGGCCCCCAGTGGTTTTCTTCTCCTGATTTCATGAATTCTTCCTTCCACATGAATAGAACTAACCCGTGTACCCTATAGGATGTTTTGGTAATGATGGAGGCTCACTTCTGAGGCTAGGTCATAAAAAACAGCGTGGCTTCTACCTTGATCTTTCTCGGATCACTCACTCTGGGAAAAGCCAGTTGCTATGTTGTGAGGACACCCAAGCAGCACTATGGAGAGGTTCACATGGCAGGAAATGAAAACCTCCTGACAGCAGCTATGTGAGTGAGTCCATCTTTGAAGTGGACCCTCCAACCTCAGGAGGATCCACTCTTTCATTTTTTTTTTTTTTTTTTTTTTTTTTGGCATAGGTCCTATTTGCAGTATCATGTGAGGGTACTTCAAGAAATTTGTGGAAAAACAGAATTGAAAGATAGTACAAACCTCTCCATAAACTTTCTGAAGTACCCTCATACATGATCATCAAACTGCTGCTAGAATGCTCACACCTTTTACTACCCAGGAGAGACTTCTCCTGGGAATTTACTTTAGGTCAGGGTCAGGCTGCCTGGTACAAGGCTGCATCCACAAATGGGCAGATTCAACAACACAGGAGCCTTTCCCCAGACCATTGAGGCCAACATCTTGACAGCAACCTTATGAAAGACCCTTTGCTACTGATCTCATCTCATTCTTTGCAAACTGTCTGGTTACTCAGCTGTCTCCCTGAGTGGACCCTGAGCTTCTAGAACCCTGAGTCTTAGACTTACTCATTTAATTCTGTCCCCAATACAGCAGGCAGACTAAGGGTCCAGAGAAAGTGCATTGAATGAACAATGGCTGTTCTCTAACCAAATGAATGAATGAATGAGTGAATGAGCTAGGGAGATATTTTCAGGGTCCTTTAAAACTAGAAGGCACAGACCTTACCTAAGAGTCTTTCTGAAAAACCAGACCTAGTTCTCACAATAACAATAACCAAGGGAGGGAGAAAGTGACTTTCACAAGGACTAGGAAAGACTGCCAAAAACCCCAAACAACTAGGGGGTGGGGGAAGAGTCTTCAAGTGTCACCACAAGAACAGATGTCATTCTGGGCAATTGTGGATTGCAAAATAGAGCAAGTAGTGGAGACAACAACTTCCCCATGAGCACCTCACTGTATAGCTTATGTTTTCTTTTTTTTTTTTTCCTTTTTGTCTTTTTTCGTGTCCGGCAACGGATCGCAACCCTCAGTGTCGCGCCCGTACCGGACTGGGACCGGCAACGGGATCGCAACCCTCGGTGTCACGCCCGCCCCTCGCTCAGCCAGTGAGCGGGAACCGGTCTGTATGTGGGATCCGACCCTCGGCGGGAGCGCCGCCGCGCTCCCAAGCGGCACCCTGTAGCAGTGCGCCACCGGCCGGCCCTAGCTTATGTTTTCTAATGGCCTTGGGAGGCATTCAGAGAGACCTCCATCTTGTTGAAGAGGAAATTGAGAAGCAGAGGGGCCGGCCCGGTGGCACACTGGAGAGTGCACCGCTTGGGAGCGCGGCGGCGCTCCCGCCGTGGGTTCGGATCCCATGTGGAGACTGGTTCCCGCTCACTGGCTGAGCGTGGTGCGGGCGCAACGCCGAGGGTTGCGATCCTGTTACAGGTCAGTAAAAAAGACAAAAAAAAAAAAAGAAGAAGCAGAGAAGTAAAGCAACTAGCCCAAGGTCACACAGAAAGGAGGTAGTCCTTTGATTCTAAACATAGGAGTTGTTACAGACTCTACAATGTCCTTCTCAAAAGACTTTTTTGTACTTCTGAGGCTTGGCCCAAGCCAGCACCCACCAAAGATTCCCAGGCAGAGGAAAGGAAGAAAAAAGAATAGTTGCTCTCCTGCTGAGTTGCTTTCAGACTATTTGCAAAGACATCTCAACAGATGGGTGTGTGAAAATGGGGAGAGGAGCTTGACCTGGGGAGGAGCAGGACTTATGAAAGGGAGGAGAAAGGATCAGAGAAGCTTCTAGACTGCAGAATTCTGCTGATGGTCATTTGGGCCACTCTCTCCTCTCAGAACCACCTAGGAGTTACACTTCCTAGTCTGGAATTCCTACTCTAAAGTCCTGAAGTTGCTTAGCTTGCTGTGAATGTTGGGGAATGGTGTGCTGGGTGGGGAGAGTAAGTGGGCAGGAAAAGGGCATTGTCTGGATTTCACCAATTTACAACCATTTGTGCCCCCCATCTCTATATTACTAATGTACTTTATACAGGCCTTTATCACGGCTCTTATCAACCCACCCCAGTCTAAATTATATGAACTCTCTTCTGGAATATTTGACAATGAATGAAGGATTCCTGCAGTTTCTCAGGAATTACGCTGTGAATATTGATAATTGAGATAAGAATAAAAGAAGAGAACATTAAATGTAAGTATTTACAAGTACTTCTTCCTACTCTCTTCAGCCTCTAATAGGAGAATTACAGGAGTTGAGAGTAGGTCAGACTTTAGAGGAAATGGGGAAGAGGGGAATCCGTAGAGTTTGGGCGTGGGAAGAGATGGAGAAGATGAAATGAGCTGTGACCCTGAAGAGTGGAGAGAGCGTTGTAGTGAGAATTTTCATGAAATAGTTCCATGTTTTGCACTATAACTCCCCTCTTGTTTTTTCTTCAGGGGATACTTAGTACAGATTTATACTACTTTTCAACTTTCCCATTTGTATTTCTCTTAGATGCAACACTGACCTAAGATTGTCCTCAGAGTAACAAGATACATCTCAGTTAAGCAAAAATAATTTTAATACTACTAACGCTAACAACTACTGTTCATTGAATGCCTATAACATGCCAGGTTCAGACACTTTCATAAAATAATCTCATTAATTGCATTTAAAATTTTACTACTTGACTGCAAATAGTTTCACATGATCGTTGATTCACAGGCTATTGCAGTTACACTCTAATCTTGGAGTCATAAACTCATTTGTCTGCAGGGGTCAAGTTCTAGTGTAGTGGGCTGGGTTTGATAGTGTAAAATTGATATTAACCATGGGGTCAGATGATAGAAGGAAGGGATAGAGACTGACCAACGGGAGAGTCTCTGTCCCAGGGTGGCAGCTGCTACTTATCCCAGCCAATTTTTGCCCTGAGAAGATGTGGGTTTATTGTTACAAAATCTTACAATTTTTCTCAGAGAAGTCAGAAACACCTTTTCATATACAGACAGTCCCCAACTCATGATGATTCGACTTAGGATTTTTCAACTTTATCATGGTGTGAAAGCCATAGGCATTCAGTAGAATTTGTACTTGGAATACCCATACAACCATTCCATTTTTCTCTTTCAGTGCAGTATTCAATAAATTACATGAGATATTCAACATTTTGTTAAAGAATAGGCTTTGTGTTAGATGATTTTGCCCAATTATAGGCTAATGTAAGTGTTCTAAGCATGTTCAAAGTGTGCTAGGATGAGCTATGATGTTTGGTAGGTTAGTTGTATTAAATGCATTTTTGACATGACATTCTCAGTTTACAATAGGTTTATCAAGACGTAACCTCATTGTAAGTTGAAGAGCATCTGTATTTCTAATTTTTAAATTTTGTCCTCTCTTTGAAACATTTAAATATAAATCTTTAGGGTGGCTACTTATGGCCTCTCTCCATTAAAATGGGCCAAAGAACAAAAGATAAAGTTAATGTCATTTGGTCAGAAAAGCTAAAGCCACTTGGCTCTTGGGGAAAAAAAAAAAAAACGAGACCAGAATGAGAACAGGATTGGCTGCAAGGTTTTTGTAGAAACTTGATTTCTTTATTACTCAGTTTGTACAGTTTTAAGTTTGTAGTTCTCTAACTCAACTGCTGGATTTCCCTAAAGGAAACTGGGTACTGGATCGGGATGACAGTGAAATTATAAAGAAAAGTGCTCAAATGAAAAGACAGACTGAGTTCTAGCTAAGTGAATCAACCAGATCTGTTCTTAGCTTCCCTATATGTTTCCAGCTTTAGCCATTTCTGGGACTAATTCCTACTGGGGGACCACAGGAAAATAAATTTCTTACAATCCTTTGATCTGCAACGCACTCTTGCTGGAGTTTTGCATTCTGAGGCCAGAGAGAGAGAAAGAGAGAGAGACGCTAGGGACTGGGGGAGGAAATGGGAATGGGGGAAGGGAGGAAGATTTAGATTCTCAGGCTCAAATAATGTCAGAGCAGGGAGAGACTTTAGATAGCCATCTAGTCCAATCTTTAAAAATCTTTTCTTTACTTTACAAAATTAAGATATGCTTGTGGAAACAGATTGCTCTAAAAAGAGAGTAGACATTCCTTCCTCTTCTGCCTTCTTTTGCGATGGAAAAACAAGCCCGTAGTGGGAAATGCCGATGCAATGTGATCTAGTTAATGAGTGCAGGCAAAGTCTTTATGGAGGCAGACACTGGGATTGAGCAGGATTGTTTCCCATAGAAAGGAAAGAGCCTGAAGTGTTGAGAAGATTTATTTAATCGTCCGTTTTTATATCCAGAATGAAACTGGGAGGACAAATAAAAAGACTAGGCCTGTCTTCTAAAAAAAAAAAAAAAAAAATTAAGTGCTTATCATGGTATTATGCTAAGAGCTTTATGTGCTTTTTTACACCCCTGAGAGGGAGGTATACTTACTCTCATATTAGAAATGAGGAAACCAGGGCTCAGAGGGCTAATTAACCTGTCCAAAGTCACACTGTGAGAAAAGTGGAGTAACTAGAATCCAGGTCTTTCTGGTCCCCAAACCTCAATCCCATGTGGCACC
Organism: Galeopterus variegatus; assembly: GCF_000696425.1. Classification (NCBI taxonomy): domain Eukaryota; kingdom Metazoa; phylum Chordata; class Mammalia; order Dermoptera; family Cynocephalidae; genus Galeopterus; species Galeopterus variegatus. The sequence continues at coordinate 523,257 of NW_007727739.1, read as the reverse complement.
TGTGTGTAAATTAAAAACAGGTGCCTCTGCCTCTGGGCACATGAAGCTCTACACCAGAGCTTGTGAACGCAGGTGATGCATTCCGCCCCAAGCCCATGACCCTGAACCACTATACAATATGCTTATCCAAAAAATGATGATATTTTCATTATGTCTGTAATAATTCTGCAAATTCTCTCTTTCAATTTTCATTCTGAAGTGAGAGAATGGAGAATAGAGGTATAATACCTTCTGATATACAGTAAGACCCAGATACAAGGAAAGGGAAGAGAGCCTTCCTGCTCAGACATGGTGGCACTATATTTTGGTCACAAATGAAGAAAACTCTGGAGATCTGGGTTCTAGGGCTATCTCTACCATAATCTAGCTGTCTGACTTGGGTCTTCATTTTCTCATCTGTGGAGTGGTGCAAAGAAGAAATTGGATCAAATGATTTCTGAAGTTCTTTCCAGCTCTAAGGTCTAGGGTTCCAAGAATGGATAGGGGTACCCAGTGGGAAAATGTTTTTAAATCAGCCAGAAATCTAACAAATAGAAGAAAAGAGACATAAAAAGTAGAAGACACTGAGACTACAGAGGTCATCTAACCAGAGTCTGAAACATTGAAAAGTGGAATCTGGTCTCTGCTTAAATGAGCCCCCTTGAGATAGGGAATGGCATTGTTGGCCAGTTCTGATGGTTAGAATTCCTTACAGTGAGTCAAGACTTGCTTTCATTTTAAAAAATAATTAATCAATTGATTAACTTTAATTAAGAAAAATTGTATATACCCATCATAAACAACATAATGTTTTGAAATATTCATACATTGTGGAAAAGCTAAATTGAGGTAATTAACATGCATTATCTCACATACTATCATTTTTTGTGGTGAGAACACTTAAAATCCACTCTCAGCAATTTTCAAGAATACAATACATTGTTTTTAACTATAGTCACCTATTGTATAATACATCTCTTATTACTTGCTTTCTTAGTCCTTTCTTGCTGTGACATTGGGACCACAGAGAACATTTCAAATACACTCTCCCAACACAGCCATTCAAATACTGGAAAGCAGTAAGTATATCTCTCTAGAGTTATCTCTTCTCCAGGCTAAATGTCCTGTGAACCTCCATTCATTCCTCAGAGGTCATGGCTGCAAGTCCCTAGACCTAGGTTCATTCATTCAACAGACATTTACCTAGTATATCCTATGTACTGAGTTCTGTGGGAGGAATTGGGAATACAGAAAATGAATAAGACACAGTCCCAGCATTCAAAGGTTTTATTATATAATGGGAGTGACAGACAACAGAGAAGCTCCTAAACCACTGCACCAGCCTGAGTAGAAGTGGTGTAAATATAGAAAGAGGTCAGGTGGGCTTCATGGAGGAGGTGGGACTTCTGTCTTCCCAGGTCTATGCATATATCCTTTTATCTTCCTCTTCATTCAAGTACTTTACCTCCTTCTGCCTTCTTTTCTTGGCATTTCTCTAACACATCCTGTTGGAGTGCTATGTTTCAGGAAAAATTTTAAAAATATATTCATCTGCCACCTTAGAAATGTTTTCATAAGAAGAAAATCTAGCAGCTTGTGATAAGAATGACTATTTCAGCACAGAAAGTCTGAAATAATTTCACCAGCTCCCATTCTTCTTATAGTCCCTCCAGCCTGGCTGCTTCTCTTTTGTCTTCCTCTCTCTTTCAGTCTTTCTCTTACTCTCCCTTTCAAGGCATTTTGACATTCTCAAAGTTGTTCCTCACAACATAGGTTTTTCACAAACTCAGAGGGGCTAAGTGACTTGGCAGAGGATACAAGCTGGGAAGTGGCAGGAGCAGGATTCAAACCCAGCTCTTCTCATAAATATTCACATTCAATTACAGGAAAAGAAGTCACAGAGTTTCTATGTGACCCTTTGGTAATCCAAGAGTGCATACTTGAAAGTATAATCATTCCCATCACATGCCAAAGCTCAGGCCTGACTCTCCCATCTAGTTGCCTTCTGTTCCTCCCGAATAAAACACCTACTCCTAACTGCATTTAACCCATTTCTGCTAAATGCACACATATCCAGCTATTTAATCATCAATTTCACATTAAAAAGTTTTTTCCTCATAATGTTCTGAGTAGGTAAATTCATCCAAGTATCTTGAGGGGATGCAGTATAATATAATAAACACAATGTTTCTTAAACTTTAGTAATTTGCATACCACTTTCATGATTTTTATTCCATTCTTGTACCAGCTACCCTACTTTACAAATAATTTTTTTTAATTCTAATTCATTCACTTTTTAACTTGAATTTTAAAGGAAACTTTTGACCGGTATATAATATCCCTATCTATAAAATCAAAGTTTGATGTGCTTTTTATATGTTTCCTAAACATTTAAATAAATGCATAATTATTAGCACTGTATTTTAAAGGTTTACCTCACACTACTTAAAATAATCTCAGGAGCACGCCAGTGAAATCAGGGATGTTCCATACAAAACTCCAAGGGTGCCATTTGCATTATGGTCATGTTGGAGTTGATCAGGGCACAGCCTGTGGTCATACATGTCCATCCTAAACAAACCTTGGGAAATAGTGGAAAATTTAAGAAAGATTACTTAGTGGGAGCTTGTAAACCTGTGCTCTAGCCCTGACCTTGCCACTGATTTGCTGTGAGACCACAGGTAGATCCTTCACCTGTCTGGATCCCATCTTCCAGATCTGGAATATTAGTGGTTTACATTGGAAGATCTAAAAGACCCCTTCTAGTTGTTATAATCCTTCTTCTGGGTAGCTCTTGCTTTGAATATCATTCTGAGGCTATAGTGGATTGAATTATGTCCCCCCAAAACTCCCTGAAACTTGAATTGTGTCCCTCAAGTTTTATGTACTAGAAACTTAGCCCCCACCATGACTGTTAAATCCTATTCTGGTAGTTGAAAGGTGGAGGCTTGAAGAGGTGATTGGATTGTAGGACCATGCAGTAGTGAATGGATTTAAAATGGTGGTCAGGGGTGTGGTTCAGAGGGTTTTAAAAGAAGAAGAGAGTCTCTCTCTCTCTCTCTGCTCTCTCTGCTTCCATCATCTTGCAATGTGAGACCCCTGGGTCACTGTTGCCACCACCAGATGGACTTTAGACTTCCTAGCCTCAAAAACTGTAAGCAGGGCCGGCCCAGTGGCACACTGGAGAGTGCGCCGCTTGGGAGCGTGGCGGCGCTCCCGCCGAGGGTTCGGATCCCATGTGGAGACCGGTTCCCGCTCACTGGCTGAGCGCGGTGCGGGCGCAACACCGAGGGTTGCGATCCCGTTGCCGGTCCCCAGTACGAGCACGACACCGAGGGTTGCGATCCCGTTACCGGTCAGTAAAAAAGATAAAAAGAAAAAAAAAAAAAACTGTAAGCAATACATTTCGTTTTCTTTATAAATCACCCAGTTCCGTGTATTCTGTTATAAGCAACATAAACAGACTAAGACAGAGGCTTTCCCTAGCTTTTAATCCCAGAGGAAAGCCTTGTTCTTATTATAGTTCAGCCAGATACAAGAGGTATTTACATTTGCAGACTGAGGAGAATTTCCTTTGCTCCTGTGCTCAGAAGACAAGATCAGACAAGTATTCCAGGATAGGATTCATGGTGGGCAAGAGGGCAGCTCGAGGCAAAATTGTGGGTTTGGTGTTACAGATAGTTTAATGATGTCACTGTGCTTATACATATTGCTATTTGTGACCTTTTTTCTTCTTGGCTAGAGAGTAAACTCTTTGAAGGCAGGGGCTGAAATCCTCACAGTGCATTAATGCAGCAGGATCTCAGTAAATGTTTGAAAATAGGAACCGGAAAAGAAGGAGAAGAGGGAGAAGGGATGAAGGAAGGAAAAGGAGAGGGACTGGAAGACTTACCCATTGTTCTTTAGAATAAACAATTATTTTGGTTTATCATAGGAATGATACCTAGATGTAAAGAGGGATTATTTCACTATTTCTGTTCCCTGTCTTAATTTTCAAGAATGAATTATATCATATAGTAGAAACTGCATATAGGATCTTTGTCTAATGTTTTCACCAAAGTTAAGACTATTTTGAGATTTCCCTTATGTATCTTTGATCTATTATGCATAAATGTATGCTATTTAAATGATTTGAATGCAATGTTGATTATTATACATTTGAATTAATTTATTTATTTATTCAAAAAAATACTTTGAGTCCCTACTATGTATCAGAAGCCATGGTAGGTATTGTTGAGAATATAATGATTTTGGACCATGACTTCAAAGCCTTTATAGACTATTTTGGGAGACAGACAGGTAAATTAGAATAGACCCTTGACATTTGTGAATTATTATTCATTGTTTCAGCTATTCACAAACAGCCTCAAAGATTCATGACATGAATTTAATTGTAATGAGAATAATTATAATGATGTTGTGAGTGGTTGAGAGGATTAACTGAGATAATGCATTTTTAAACAGCTAGAATGAATTTGAATCAAGAGCAATATAAGAATCTTGCACAGGATGGAGTCACTTGGATGGCCAAGTCAAATATTGATTGAACAACTGAGGTGGGTTGCAGGGAGAAGGGAGATACGGGAAGATCTCATTCTCCAAATTTGAGAGAGTGAAAACTTTCTTGTAACCAATAAAAATATGGCAGAGCATAAAAAATACCTGAAAGCAGATGTATGAATTGTAAAACATGAGTCACAATACAAATTCTTCTGTGGCACTTACCTTAAAAAGTCACAAACTTGATCAAGTTTGAAAAGGAAAAGCATGAGCATGCTGGTGCAAATCCAGTGAAGTTTACTTCCTCTGCCATCTCTACCTGGATGACATTCTGCTTCCTTGTCTGCACAAATATCGTTGCTCATATCAACACTTGTACAGCTTTGCATCACATAGAACACAAATTTACGACTCATCTTTAGATGTCCAGCTTTGCTAACTCTGATGACACTATTTTAAAACATCAAAGTTTTTTTCTCTTTTTTTCTTTTTCTTGCCTGTCCTCTTCTAAATGGCTATGCTCTGAGCAGCCTCTGTTCTCTGTCTCTCTTTCAGCTCTTACTGTTCTCTCCTACCTTTGCCTCTTCCTTGCCTAGTCAGAATTGTTTAGTGAGGCCGATCAGGTGTAATTACTGTCTCAGAGACTGCAGAAAACACCTTTGCTGTAGTGTGCTTTGAAGGTTCAGAACCTTGGACAGCAACATGAGTGACCTCCCCACTTGAACTCTCATCATGCCATGCCTGTGTAGCCAATAAAGGACAATAATCATAAATGCATGTGCCAGAGACTTGTCATAAAATGCAATTTGATAAGTGTTATCCTAGCAGAATAAACAAAGTGCTGTAGAAGAACCAAGGAGGTAGAGATTGAGTCTTCCTAAAGAATCCAGGAAAGTTTCATACAGAAGTTTTGGGACCTATGAGAATAATAGCCAGAAGTATCCAGCCATTTGACCTAAAAGGGATTTCAGTTGTTATTTTATACAATTTTAGTTAAAAAATTTTTGATTAGCATATCAGGATTCGGATTGGCTGCATTTAACAGAAAACCTAAATAAGTAACTTAAAAACAAGGTAGAAGTTTATTTCTCTCATGTAAGAGAAGTCCAGGGATAGTCAATCTAGAGCTGATACAGAGACTCCACGGTCATTAGAGACCCAAGATCCTTATGTCTTTTTCTTCCACTATCCTTATTGGCTTCAATTCTGAAGGGCAATTTATGGTCCAAGATGGCAGCTAAAACTTCAGCCATCACGTCCGGCCTTACACAGCTCTATAAGGGATCTGTGGGTCATGTTCTCCTCTGTATCCCAGAGTCAAGCACAAGAAATGAATGGATGCATAAATAAACTGCATTTTAGGAAAGTCATGAGGTCTCTAAATCCTTGTGAAATGTTCTATTCATTGTACTCTATTTCCCAGAATTCCCACTCACTCATCTTTGTTCCCCTCTGCAGTCACCTTGAGCAAATCTGCCTTTTTCTCACATGGCAATCGTTCAGATATGTGGAGACATTTATCATGTTCTGTCCCCTTCCCCCCAGATTGCTTCTCCAAGACAATGGCCTTCATCCTTGCCATTTCTCATAAGATGTGACTCCTGTATTTTTCCTTTCAATTTGGTCTTATGGCAGAAGTTTTGTCCCAGCCTGAAGCCAGGAATATATTAATTTGTTTCAACAAGGGCAGGACCTAACCTCAGGTGCTATCTGGGCTCCAAACTGACTAAAATAAAGCCCTTTATATTATTTTATTAAATCCTCTTGCAATTAAACTTCTTACAAAATAGATGGGGGAAAAAGAGGCACATGAAAAGACAATACCATTCCATATGTATTGGTCCGTTTCTGTTGCTTATAACAAAATATGGAATTGGGTAATGTGTAAAGAAAACAAAATTTATTGCTTACATTTTCTGAGGCTGGAAGTCGAAAGTCTAGGGAACACATTTGTTGAAGGTCTTGGCGGTGGTGACAGTGATGGCAAGGTATCACATTGTGAAAATAGTGGAACAGAGAGAGACTAACCTCCTCATTCACTCTCCTTTTAAGGCCCTCAGAACCATGCCCCTGACCACCATTTTTAATCCATTCATTACAGCATTGGTCCTGCAATCTAATCACCTCTTTTTTTTTTTTTTTTTTTTTTTTTTTTTTTTAAAGATGACCGGTAAGGGGATCTCAACCCTTGGCTTGGTGTTGTCAGCACCACGCTCAGCTAGTGAGCAAACCGGCCATCCCTATATAGGATCCGAACCCGTGGCCTTGGTGTTATGAGCACCGCACTCTACCGAGTGAGCCACGGGCCGGCCTCTAATCACCTCTTTAAGGCCACCTTTCAATTAGCATAATAGGATTTCTCACTCTCTTAACAGTCATAGTGGGGGCCAAGTTTCCAATACATAAAACTTGGGGACACACTTCAAGCTTCAATGAGTTTGGAGGGGACATTCAATCCGCTACACCATGTACCCCACAAATATGTACAAGTAAATGTTAAAATATTTGGAATAAAAGAAAAAAGGAAAAGAAACTCAGCACTATTTCTATCTACAGGGCAATATAATTAAGGACATTATTGCAAAAAGTTTTTTATGTCTATGTCAGAATGCCAGACGGTCAAGAAAAGATACAGTCTAAACTGGTATTCTTGCATTGATCAGAAATGCAGAAGTCTTGTTTCCTTTTTGGTTAGCATGTTGATCTATTTGTTTATATAGTCATAAATTTTGAAAAGAAATACTTGAACTACTGCGGGCTCCAACTCAATAAACATTTACATAAAAAAAATTACCATCCCACAAGCTGCCACTTGATATTCATAAAATATTACCTCCCCTGTGTTTTATATTAACAGCTCCTTGCATAGTGGAGCTTTGCCTTTTGGTTGTAGCCCTAAGTTCTTCTTCCCTGCTTCCCTTGGGAGTTGAACATTTAAGCCCCATGTCCCTATTTCTCCTTTTCTCAAAGTCTGGGGTCCCTCTGATAGAACTACTATTCATACACCTTATTGTGGGGCTAACACTCTCTACCCTGCAAGGGTCAGTGGGAGCTTTTCTGGAAGATGCATCCTCTAGCCCAAGGCCTCAAATCTCCAATTAAGCATCCCACCCACCTTTGGGTCCAGCCTATATTTCTGTTTCTGGATTCCCTGACTAAGGCTGCTTTCACATACTTTATGAATATATATACCTACCATGTAAGCACAACACAGATCAAGACAAGGAATATTTATAGTTCCCTAGAAGGTTCCCTTTTGCCTCTAGTCAATATCCACTCCTCAGTGATGGCCACTATTCTGGTTAGTTTTGCCTGTGTTTAAATTTCAGATAAGTTAAATTATCCAGTTTGTATTCTTTTGTGTCTGACATTTTTCCTTCACCATTATGCCTGAGAGATTCATCCATGTTATGTGTAGCAGCATTTTGTTCTTTTTATTGCTATGCCCACTGTGGCAAGTGATTCAATGTCATTTCAATGTGAGTCCGATGTGTAGCCAAGATTTAGAACCACAGCTCTACAGTCAGACAGAACAGGGTTGGAATCCTATCTTCAAAACTACTTGATCTGGATTTGCCCCTGAAATGTTCACTGTCAGGTGGTCTTTGTCTCAACTCAGAAGGGTCCCAGATGAGAAAGATTGTGCCAGCAGGACAGCATCTGACACTTCTCTTCAGCAGGAGTTTTTGTAGTGATCTAGTGATTAGTTTTCTTTGATCCCCCAGATGATAGCTCAGGTGCAAAGAGACAAGATCATATCGGTGGGTGTGGGAACAACCTTAGTTTAGAAACTCCCTGTCCCAAATAAAAATTAATATCTTATGTCCCATGGGTGTAGCTTTCAGTTTCCCCATAAGCAATAAGCCTCGTTACAAGTCATTGCAATTAGGGAGACCTAAAGCCAGGGCTATCCAGGAGGGATTTATATATCCTGGCCCAGAGGCAGTTTGCCAGTCAGGAGTTATTTTTTACCATAAGCAATGCTGCTAATACCACAGCTGACATTGCCTCTTTATTAGACTTCCAGAAGGACAGAGGTAGAATGTCAACCCAAATTTGCCCTAAGAGAAAGAGAAAAGGAAAACCCTTTATTCATACCCCCTGCAGCTGACACATTGATTTACTTTTTTTTTTTTTTTTTTTTTTTTTTTTTTTTTTTTTTTT
>NW_007727739.1:502171-514365 GCF_000696425.1 Galeopterus variegatus | reverse complement strand
CTCAGTGTTGCCCCCGTACCGGACCGGGGACCGGCAATGGGATCGCAAGCCTCGGTGTTGCTCCCGCGCCTCGCTCAGCCAGTGAGCGGGAGCCGGTCTGTATGTGGGATCCGAACCCTCGGACGGGAGCGCCGCCGCGCTTCCCAAGCGGCGCACTATCCAGTGCGCCACCGGGCTGGCCCGTGATTTACTTATTTTTTTGGCGGCTGGCCAGTAGGAGATCTGAACCCTTGACCTTGGTGTTATTACACCTCATTCTAACCAACTGAATCAACCAGCCAGCCAACATGGACCTTTATAGGATAGTTAACCAACAAGATTATTTCTGAAAATGTCTCTGTTTCTTGAGCCAAAAACAGTATTTGGTATGTGAAAATGCTTACTAAATATTCATCAGCGAGCAAATTAATGACAAATAACAACATTAAAGGGTTACATTCAATTAAGACCAAACAAAAACCAGACAAAACTACTTGATTACATGCTACTTTCAGCAAATCTTAATTTCTCTAAATCCCCACTACCTCTTTATAAAATGAGAATAATTATAGTTCCCAGCTCACTGGGATCATTATAGGATTAAATGAGATAATGTGTGTAAACGAAATTACAAAATGCTACACTTAAACTTTATCACTATAGGTGGAGAGGGGATGCCTAGAGAGAGAGCAGGATTTGTCCCAGGTCACAGATGGCAGCAGAACCAATCAAGTCTTCTGACTCCCAGCCCAGTGCCTTTTCCATAATGCCATGTGGCTGCATCACACAAGTTCTTATCCAGTTAACGTTTAGAAATTCAGAACTCTCAAACTAATCAGGACTTTTATCCAGGAGGGAAAAACTGTGTGAAGGTCCACTTTACACTGTGGACTCCTAACCCATCCTTCATAGGACACAGTCCATTCCGGTGTGCTCCTCCTAGTGTTAAGGGTTAAATCAAGATTTTTCTCAAAGACATAAGAAAAAGTGAAAGTTACGTTCTCAGCTTGCTGCTGATTAACAGACGTAGGGCAAATAGAACCTTTAAGCGTTCGTTCCTGAAGGCTCTGGTTTTCTTTTCCTTCCCAACAGCGACAGCAGGGAAGGGGATGTAAAAAACAACAGGACCAGAATGTAATGAAGGAACAAATCTCACTGGGAGTCAAATACCATTGTTTAAAAAAAAAAAAAAAAAGCACCATGGGCAGAAGCCCAAAAATCAGAGGCTTCCCCCAGTGTTCTTGGAATCCATTTTTTAAGCTGTTAAAAAAACACCCTTAAAATAAACTTGCCATCTTGTGAGGACAGGAAGAAGGTTACCCGTCTTTCCACCACCATCTGCAGGACTAGCTCAGCTTCAAGCTTCTTTCAGCCACACTCCTCCTGCCTCCAGCCTTTTCTTTGTAACAAGTCAGCATGGCGTTGATTGTAGTCTCTTTCCCTAACTTAGCAAAGTTCAGTCGCAATTAAAATTTGAAGGGAGCTGAAGAGAGACTATAGATATAGAGATAATAGTTTGCTTTACAATGCATTTTATTCTTGCAACTTTACATTTTCTAATAACTTCTGACATTGTACTTGGCCCATTTGTGCTTATCAGCTGAGTTCGGATCAAGTCGGTTTAAACCTATACCTGGCATTCAAGCTCAGTCTGTTTCTGGGATCATGGCTCAGACTGTGGCTGGGATTACGGTTCATCCTGTAGCAGTGATTAGGGCATAGTATGTGGTAAACTAAGAGCACGGTCTGTGATTAGCACTAAGGCTCAGTCTGTGCTGGAATCAGTTTTCAGCCAGTGGCAGAGATCATATTTTTTTTGTAGTGAGCACTAGGATTTGTAGCATATAGTATGATAGGGCTCTATTCCAGGAAAGAAAGGACTGAAAAGGCTGGTCAGGAGTCCAAGGAGACCATTAAGGGGCTGTCAGACCAGAGGACTGAGTAGACAGAGAACCAGAGAACCAAGAAGGGGTCAAAAGAGTTGGCAACCCCCACCAAAACAGCTAAAATTAAAAGGACTGACAATACCAAGTGTGTGAGAGGGTGCAGAGCAACTGGAACTTCCTTACATTGCTGGTAGGAGTATAAATTGTACAACTACATTGAACAACTGTTTGAAAGTATATATAACGTTAAATTTATGTATACCCTATGACTCAGCACTTCCAATCCTGGAATGAACGAACAACTGCCGTCCACAACAACGTGGACAAATCTCATGAAATAGTGTTAAGCAAAAGAAACCAGGCACCAAAGAGTGGATATTGTATGATTCCATTCATGTAAAGTTCAAAAACAGGCAAAATTAAACTATGATGATAGAAGTCAGAATAGTGGTTACATTTAGGGAGTGGTATGGTCTGCAGGGGGCATCTCTCTTCCAGAGAGATGGTATGGTCTTATTTTGATCTGGGTCATGATTACACGCATGAACATACATAAAAATTCACCAAGCTGAACGTTTAATATTTGTGCACTTTACCTCAATAAGAAAAAAGAAAGTGGATGAAACAATATAGAATGTGGTTGGCTAAAGACTGGTTGGAGTGTTAATTCCACAGTTATGACTTTTCTGCTCCGGCAATTGTGACATTACTGTCATGGCTTGTTGAGCCTGGGAGATGGCCTGGGGTGTGTTGGGCTTGTGAAGGTGCAGCCCTCGAAGCAACCACACTGGGCAATGACTTAGTGTAAAAAGCCATGGACTTGGAGTCAGAAGTCCTGAGTTTGAATCTCAGCACTCTTCTTAGCATCTAATCCAGTGGGAGGCACTGATGTGTTGTGATCTGTAATGAGGTGAGTTACAAATTATTCTTTGGTAATTATAAATCACTGAAGCTTTTAATAATTTTCTTTTATTTTATTTGAATTCATAACTCATGCCTTTGGTTAAAAACAAATTAAATCTTATAAAAGGGTATACAGTGAAAAATCCATTTTCCTCCCATCCCTGACTCCAAACACTAATCCCCCAGTCTCCCTCTCAAGAGGCAACCACTGTCATCAGCTTCTTGAACATCCTTCCAGAGATAGTCTATGCATATTCATGAATGGTTTTCTTGAAGAAAATCAGAGCAGATTCAAGATATGCCTATAAAAATGTTGCTTGCATACTAAATGCTTTATTTCCAAAATGGATCTAAGTTTTCATTATAAAAATAATACATGCTTATTTTTAAATTGTAAAAGTGAAAGCTCCCATTCCCTACCCTACCACCTTTCACCCCTTAATTACAGAGATTACCACTGTTAACAGTTTCCTATGTGGGCTTTCTGACAACTTTATACATGTGTAAACATACATGTATTAAACAGACATAGTAATAGAATATTACTATAAACAGAAATTTTGCAACATGATTTTTTTTCACCAAGAATATGTCACACCAAGGCCAAGGGTTTGGATCCCTGTACTGGCCAGCCACCAAAACAAACAAACAAAAAGAATATCAGAGACATCTTTCCACATCACATTACATATAGTTCCACTTACCCTTCTAAATGGCTGCATAGCATCAAATACTTTCCAGTGGGAGAGAAAGGGTGAAGTTATGGCAGGAACTATATATGAGAATGTGTCTACCTGAAAGCATCATCTGTCACACATGTCTCAGAAGAAAAAATGTGGGAAGCAGCTGATATAAGCCATCTCAGTCTCAGTTTCTCATCTGCAAAATGGAGACAAAAATGATAGCCCTGAATACCTCACAAGATTTTCATGATTACATAGACAGAATGGATGACAGAGTACTTCAAAAACTGAAAAGTGCTGTGGAATGTAAGAGATTGTTATTCCTGGAGGGAAGAAGGGAGAGGCAGCAGTTCCAGAGTCAAAAGTCTTAACAACCAGCAGTAATGATAATTGCTTCTCCTGCCCTCCTTAGCCAAATGAACGACTCATCTTTGCATAATAATTGTGAACGTTGGTGGGGTTCTTACTTTGCCAGGCATTCTTCTAAGAGATATATATCTTATATATACATACATACGTATGTATTCATTTAATCCCTCTAACAACTCTGTGAGATAGGTACTGTTATTATCCTTATTTGACTGATGAGGCAACTAAGACTGACACAGCTGGAAAGTGGCAGTCTTATTTCTGAACCACACCAAACTATGTGCTATTTAGTTTGGAGATTTTTCCGTGCTTCGACTATGTGGTTGGGCTGTGACTTAAAGAGGCAGCTGTAGAGTACGCATTGAAGGAAAAAATGGCTCATTCCACTGGCACTAGAAAATAAAAAGCAACCAATGATAAAAAACGTGAGTCTCGTAGGTTGTCGCACCGCTATTGCTTTGAGACCCTTCATGGCTCCCCTCTATTAAATAAAAGCCAAGATCATCAGCCTGGTGTTCCAGGACTTCCTTAGCCTGGCCAGTCTTTCTAGGGCTTTGTCTTACATGAGGGTACTTCAAAAAGTTCATAGAAAAAAAGAATTAAAAGATAATACAAATCTTTCCATAACTTTTTTGAAGTACCTTGTGTACTATAGGAACTTCTAAAGCCATCTTTTCTATTCTTTCACACCCGTCATACAGGGAGCCTGTTTGGGTTGAATTTTGTCCCCTAAAAAAAGATATGTTGAAGTTCAAACCCCCAGTATCTCAGAATGTGATCTATTTGGAAATAGGGTCATCACAGATGTAATTAGTTAAAATGTAGTCATACTGGAGTAAGAGTGGGCCTCTAATCTAATATGACTAGTGTTCTTATAAGAAGACCATATGAAAACAGAGACAGACAAGGAGAACACTACGTGGACTTACTTAGCTGCAAGCCAAGGAATGCCAAAAAGTGCCAGCAAAACACCACTAGGAAGAGACAAGGAAGGATTACCCTACAGATTTCAGAGGGAGCATGGCCCTGTCTACATCTTGATTTTTGGACTTCCAGCCTACAGAAATGTGAGACAATACATTTCTGCTATTTTAAGCCACCCAATTTGTAGTACTTTGTTATGGCAACCCTAGGAAACTCATACAGATCCTCAGCCTTCTGACCCCAACACCACAGATCTGAGCCCAAGGTGCATGGGGTGGGGGGTGGGGTCTTCTTTCTCTTGTCCCATTCCTGTTCTCTTAACAGGCAGTGGCATCCTAGGCCATTTGCTTGCACAACACGCAATCACACCCATGACTTTCCCCCGTCTCTTATGGCAAGCAGCACACCATTAGTCTGTTTACTTCCCAACATGCCCCGCACGGGGTTGGTCAGGTCCCCTGCCCTCTGCCTCTTCCTGGCTCAGGGCCAGCCCAGCCCCTCTGGGGAGACAGCAGATTGAAGCCCCCTTCCGGGTTGCCTAGGAGACATCTGAGTGCCCTGGAGCCAAGCAGCAGTGGCTGAAGGGAATAGAGAGGCCAAGGAAGCTAGGGGTCAGGGAGGAGGATAAGGGAAAGACCCAAGGATGTCATTAAAAGTGGCTTTAGTACAAATGCAAAAGGTAAAAATTAAAACCGCAGCTCAGCATAACCAGCATAATAAAACAATATGTGAGACTTGAGATGGAGAGGGAAAGATTTTCTTCAGGGAATTCTATACAGAGCTCAGCTCTGTGGATCTTTGAGTCCAAATCCCATTCAAACCTATGCTTTGAGGCCTTTTGACAGCAAGAGATCAAAAGATGACAAAATTCAGGCAAATGAGGACTGACTTTTGCACAGCAAGGGCAAATCTTCAATAAACTACTGTAAAGTGCACAGTGAGTGAAAGGAAGATGCTTATAATTTGGGGGTTCACAATAAGCAATGTCTGCTGTTTGTAGGGAAACATGCTGGGTGCTGTGTAGGTAGGGTAGGGGTACAGAGAGGAACATGATGTTATACTTGCCTTCAAGGAGTGCATAGTCCTTCCTTAGCTCCAATTGTTACCTCAGGAATGGGCTTCTAAAATAGCACACTGGAATGCTCTGGGGCAATTCTTCTCAGTTCAGGAGTTGGGTAGGGCTTCAGAGAGGCATGGGACTCAGTTCCTAAGTCGATCAATCAACTTATCACATTGCCCTGACCACAGATCAGTACAGGGGTGGGCATATACCTAATCTTAGCCAATGAAGAGTAGTGAGACTTTTGCTAGGTTTGCTGAGAGGAATGCAGGCTCTCTCTTCTGTGCCAGGAGCTGCCATCACTATCTTGCCACCACATGGAGTCTGGTATGAAGCCAACATGGTGGTGTACATAGCTGAGAGATGAAGGAAGATTGGAAGCTGATGAAATCCTTAGAGCCTTGAATCAGGCCATGCCAGATCCATCCCAGAATTTGGATTATACGAGCCAATAAATTCTGTTACTTCCAATTCAAAAGGTTCAGTAAAAGATACATTAGAAACTCTTTTAACTGATTAACCAGATTAACCAATGTTCTCCATTCCCTGTGTAAAATATACTAACTTATGCCATGTGCACTGAACACTCACTGCCAGTAGACTACTTTCTGGTACTTACTGAGCCCATTATTTGAGAGGTCTGTCCCCAAATCTGCTTATGTTAGTTGTGCATATGTACAAGACGAAAGATAGTTCCTGGTTCTATGAAAACTAAGTTAAATGCTTTTGAAAGGCTTGAAAAAAAATGAGTATTTCAGAACTGCTTTTGGGTTAGATATGGATAAATACTCATTAAAAATGAAACAATAAAAACATGGATAAATTTTACATTTGGTTTTGGAAGCGTCTTTGGTTCTTTCTCCCCTGTAAAGAAACCAATGCTGGAAATAGTGGATGATGCATATTGGGTGAGAAAGAGACCATCAGCTATCTCATTAGAAGGCTTGAAGCTTCCACCCAGGACACCTGGAATACTTGTTCTGTGGGAAGCCAGGTACTATGCAAGAAGTCTATCTATCCTGCATCTGCTATTAGGCTTAGGAAGCCCAAGACAGATGCATGGAGAGAGAGATGCCCCACTAACCTCCAGCTCTTCCAGCCAACCCAGCTGAAATGCCAAACAAGTGAGTGTAGAAACCATCTGTTTTAGTCTGTTTTGTGTTGCTATAACAGAATACCTGAGACTGGGTAATTTATAAGGAAAAGAGGTTTATTTGGCTTACGATTCTGGGACAGCTGCATCTGGCACAGGCCTTAGGCTGCTTCTACTCATGGTGGAAAGTGGCAGGCAGCCAGTGGGTACAAGCAGATCACATGGCAAGAGGTAGCAAGAGAGAGAGAGAGAGCAAGAGAGAGAGAGGAGGTGCCAGGATCTTTTAAACAACCAGCTCTCATGGGAACTAATAGAGTGAGAACTCACTCATTTATCCCCCCTTCCCCAGGGAGAGCATTAATCCATTCATGAGGGATCTGCCCCAATGACTCAATCAGTTTCCAACACTGCCACATTGGGGATCAAAATTCCACATGAGTTTTGGAGAGGACAACACATCCAAACTCCATCACCATCTTGGATGTCTATTCCAGTTGAGCTTTCTGATTAGTCCACCCCTAGCCACCATCTTACTGCAACCTTATCAGAGATACCAAGTGAGAGCCACCCAACTGAGCCTAGTCTACCCACAGAACCATGAGAATAATAAAAAATTATTGTTTTAAGCCACTAAATATCAGAGTGGGTTTGTTATACAGCAACGGATAACTAGTCTTTTGTAGATGAAAGGAAAGAGTTACAAGAAACGGGTGGTGGCCTCTGATGTCAAATACCATGAAGAGATCATGGAGGATGAGAAATGAGAAAAGGCCATTGTGTTTAGCAATTGAGAAGTCACCATTGTCTTTTAAGCATGCAGTTTCAGTAGAATGGTGCCGAGCACAGGCAAATTGGAAGTTTTTGCAGAGTGAGTGAACGGCGGGAAATAGATACAACAGTAGATTGGTCTTTTTTCTTTCTTTTTAAATCGTTTAACATTCACTGATGATACTTGCCTGAATCAATTATCTCATTGGAGATTGTGAAATGTTGATATTTCTAATTCTATCAATGCTTCTACATTTATTAGCTGACATTCTTCTGTAAAGAAGAGTTTCTCCTCATCAATTGGGGATGAACCTAATTTCTTCCTAAAATGACAGGTTAAATGCTTCATTCTTTCTCTTTAATTACCAGTTTCCTGACAAAGGAGTTGGTATCATAGTATTTCCAATGATGGCAAGTGAATTTTTCCCTCCTTTTTCTCTCTTTTTGAGTATCATTATGGACTAATGTATCACATTTATTTAATGTATTACAATCAATTACAGATTCAATTAGTCTTTAAAGAAGCAATGGAGAATAGGGCTAAAGATGTAAGTGGAGGATAGGGCTAAGGATGTGACCGGAAAATTCCTAGAAGAATACAGTGGTTAAAGAAATGCACACATACATGTTTATCCTTACCAGGAATCGAAAAATGAAAATCAAAACTACATAAAAGAGGAAAAAGCTCTAAAATATCCAATTCTGCAACTGTACATATAATCCAAAGAAATTCTCATACAGGTCCTATAAGGGGCATGTATGAAGATATTCACGGCAGTGCTGTTTTTGGTTGTGGAGAGTTGGAGGCAATTTGGGTGTCCGTAATTGAAGAAGTCCTTAGGCAAAATGTGATGGAGGAGTATTATTCAACAGTTAGAAGAAAGGGAACAGATCTTAAAAACACGTTGCTGCAAGGAAGAAAAATAGGAATAAATATATATCTTACAACATTATTTACATAAGAAAAAATAAATGCATCTAAAACAATAATACATATTTTAAATCAACACCTACAAACAAAAGGATGTACTACATGAAATGCACTGGAATGACTGCCTGTGGTGAGAAGGGGGTATGAGATTGGAGAATATGGATAAAAGAGGAAAGGAAGGAAGGAAGGAAGGAAGGAAGGAAGGAAGGAAGGAAGGAAGGAAGGAAGGGTCTTGAAAGTGAGGAATATGATCAATCCAATTCTCTATATTTAAGTAAAAATAAATAAATGATTAAATAAATAAATTGGTACAATCTCTCTGAAAAGCAAAACCTTTAAAAACATTGAGCTAGCAATTCCACTTTTAGGAATCTAGCTTAAGGAAATAGAAATCAATGCTTACTAGTGTTATAATAGTGAGAAAAATGGCTTACACGTGTTCTTTTCCCCTCACTCACACCTTACAATTTACATCCCCAAGTATTTCAGGGAAAGTTTAGGGTGTCTCTCACATGCTAATGATGTGCTTGTAGTCAGTGGTATTGGTAGTTAAATGAATCATCTCCTGCTCCAGCTCCTTCCATTCGGCATTGCTATTTCCACTGCCCTTGGTGGGTATGGTTACAACTTCTATTGGGTTCCACCTTACCTGGAGTCCTTCAGTTGCTAAGGCTGCAGAGTATTATTCTGTAATACTCTGTAATACTATCTTGCTCATCTTTTGGTTTTACATATTATTAGAGATCTATCATCGTCTTATAGTTTTTCATGAAATAGCTCTTTCAGTATTTTCTTATAATTTCTCCCCTCCACTCTCCCTTACCCCCAAATAAAACAATATTTTGCAAGCCATGCTGGGAGACAAATACAAGTAACAGACATTGTCCTGGGCTTGCACATGAAATAGGAAATGCAAATTAAAACCACAATAAGATACCACTTCATACATATTAGGATGGCTATTGGGCGGGGGGAAAGGAAGATAAGTGCTGGTGGGGATGTGGAGAAATTGGAACCCTTGTTCATTGCTAAATTGAAAGCAGAGACTCAAACAGATACTTGTGTATACCAATGTTCATAGCAGCAGCATTATTCACAATATGCAAAAGGTGGAAACAACCTAAATCCTAAATGTCCATCAACAGATGAATAAACAAACAAAATGTGGTATATCCATACAATGGAATATTATTCCGCTTTAAAAAGGAATGAAATATCAATTACATGCTACCAAATGAATGAACCTTGACAAAATTATGCTAAGTGAAATAAGCCAGACAGACACAGAAAGACAAATATTGCATGATTCCACTTGCGTGAGGTACCTACAATAGCCAAATTCATAGAGACAGAAAGTAGAATAGATGTACCAGGATGAGGCAGAGGGGGAGTGATTGGGGAGTTATTGTTCAATGGGTAAAGAGTGTCTGCTTGGGATGAGGAGAAAAAGTTCTATAAAAGGACAATGGTGATAGTGGCACAACATTGTGAATAGTTAATGCCAGTTGAATTCATCATCACGTACTTAAAAATGGTTAAAATAATAAAATTTTGTTTTATATATATATATATATATATATATATTGCCACAATTTTAAAGAACATGGGAAAAAAGTGAAATGGGAAATTCTGCTAATTTGACTCTCCATTGCAAATCTTTGGATCCCAGTCTCAGAAGGACATTAGTGATTGTATAATAGTGACTCTAATCCAGCCACCTCAACCCTTCTGCCTTATTTGGATAGTCACAGAAAACAGCTGATTTAACCAGGGCCATAGTTCTCTGCTTCTTATCCCGTATGCCCATTTTCAGGAATAGCACCACCATCATCCAGTTGCCCAAGTCAAAAATCTTTGTTATCCTTGACTCTCATCTTCCTCAACAGTTATGAACTGTTGATTCTGCCACCTTAATATCTCCCTATTCCTAACATCTCTGCCTCAGTTCTGGTCACTTTCATCCCTTGCCTAATAGCTTTTTAGTCAGTTTTCTTGCTTCCCTTTTTGTTCCCCTCCAATCTATTTTCTATACAGCAGTCAGTCTTTCTGAAATGCAATCTAGTCACATTGTTCTCTCACTAAACCCTCCAATGGCTCCCTTTAGTCACTCAGGTTAAGTTCAAATGCCTCAATATCACATTGAAGACTCTTCATGATCTGGTCTTCACTTTCCATTCTGATCTTTTCTTACCACTCATCACCCAGATTGTGTTGCAGGCCTTAGTACTAAACTGTGGTTTCCTAAACCCATAATGCTTGTCTCATTTCCCAATCATTGCTGGAGGATGAAAATTTTGAGAGATAAAGATCATGTCATACATGGATGTGATCCATTCTTTCTTTTGTTCTCCTTAAATGGCAAGGTGAGATGGCTCAGGGCTTTGCCTGGCCCTCTCCTTTACTTCTTCCTGGACTCAAGGCAGCCTGGAGTGGACTCCTTTGGTTACTGACTAAACTGCTCACTTGCCCCTTTTCTTCTAGGGCTGGTGGTCAAGGCGTTCACTCAGATTGGAATGGAATTGTAAGAGCTGAAACTGGGGTTTGGGCTTCAGGGTAGAAATAGACCCGATTCTGCTCAAGGCTATTGAGACCTAACAAGGAAAGAAAATCCTCCATACAGTAGTTTACAGGTGTTCTACAGTGGGCATTGGATCCAAAGCCTCAGCTAGCAGTATGGTATTACTTGCCTCTTCTGTGACCAGAAAGTCAAGGATGGGATTCAGGAAATCTTAGGTCTCTTGGCCAAATATAATCTTAATGTCTTCCCAGTCCACTTTCCCCTCAACCTGTCCCACTCGGTGAACTTCTACCCATCCTTAAATTCCTAACTTCTTTTTTTTTTTTTTCCCCTTTTTGTCTTTTTTCGTGTCCGGCAACAGATCGCAACCCTCGGTGTTGTGCCCGCACCTCGCTCAGCCAGTGAGCGGCCAGTCTGTATGTGGGATCCGAACCCTCGTCGGGAGCGCCATCGCGCTCTCAAGCGGCGCACTATAGCAGTGCGCCACCGGGCCGGCCCCTTAAATTCCTAACTTGTAAGAATATCTCACCATCCTCCAAGGAGATCAACTCTTTGAAGGCCTGGACTGTATCTTTTCATTGTATCGCCAGTGCCTAGCATTGCTGATGACTGTATGAATGAAAGATCATGCACCTGATAGGTGTCAGGGTGGAATTTGAAATGTCTGTTGCCAAAGATTCATTCACAGATCTCGTATGAGTTAGACCCAGCACTGTGCGGCTGGGGATAACACTTTATTGAAATGATCTAGTCAGTAGTTTAGCTGCACCCTCGCCCACACGCCTGTACTTACAGGCACCTTTAGCACATAGCTGAGTTTACTTTGTTCTTCTACGGCTTTGATATGAGAGAGAAACAACAACAAAAAAATGAGTTCAGTGACCAACATCATATCCAAGGAGAGGAGGGCGGCCAAGAGGATCACGAACCCGCAGAATTTTTCCCCTCATAGAAAAGCCGTCAGCACAGCTCAAAAGCCTTTTCTCACCTCACAGCCTCTGCCTCTTTTGAGACTAGGCCCAGTCGGGTTGGACGGTTTTCTGTCTTTCAGAAAGAAGAGAAAGTCAGAGAAGGGGGTGA
>NW_007727739.1:465718-501399 GCF_000696425.1 Galeopterus variegatus | reverse complement strand
GAGCCTGCCGCTACCGACCGCCTCAGCCCTCCGGGCCACGGGCCTCTCCGGACGGGCGCCCAGGGTGGCGGAGCCTGCGGCCGCACGCCGGGAACAGGTAGGGGGTCCAGGAGCGGGCTAGGCGGGGAGGGGCGTGCGTCCGTCCCGGGGGTGGGAGGCCTGAAGGCGTGTGGTCCAGCCGCCCTGCCCCGCGGAGGAGGAGGAGCGTTGTCGGGTCAGCTTTGTCCAGACCCGGAGCCCCGTAAGCTGTGCCGCGCCGAGCGGCTCACAAAGCGTTTTCCCACCCAGTGGGTAGCCGCCTCCCCCAGGGTGGGCAGGGCAGGACCTGTTCAGGTCTCCGCTCTGCGGAGGAGGAAACTGAAGCTTAGAGGGGGAAGTGACTTACCCAAGGTCACTTGACCAGTGCGAGCCGTAGCCTGGCTGGGACCCAGGGCCACCCTGGGCCGGCCCAGCAGAGGAGGCTGGGAGCAGGCAGAACCCCCAGCCCCGGAGAACCGAGAGAGATTGACCTGGGAGGGGGGGGTTGGGCCCTGGTTCCTGGCATACCCGCTCAGCCCCTTTTGGTCTGGCTTAAGGAGAAAAGATCCCTTGAGGGGTGGGACGGAGGAGCACGGGCCGCTCTGGGAGCTTGGTGTGGTGCCCTGGGGAGTCGACTTGAGGAGCTGCAGGGGGAGAGACTTCTGTGAAGGATGTGCTGTCGGGGAGAGAGGGTTTTTTTCAGTGAGTGGGACAGAGCTTCGGAAACTTCTTCTGGTGGGGACCGTTTGGTTTCTGCCAGGCCACCTTCCCCACCACTGCCGGAATTAATGGGAGCGAGGCTTGCTCGCTTTTGTGGAGACGCCCGTAAGGTGTCTTTTTCACGAAATGGCCCGAGTTTCGTTCACACCAAAACCAGAAATGCATGCATGGCCCTGGTAAAGGCATTTATGCCACAGAAAGCCATATGAGTTTTTTCCAGGTGGTTTGGACCTACCACACTTGGAGAACTCTCGAAGAAAGAAAAGCTATCACAGGCGTGAAGGGGGAAGGAAGCTGGAAGGATTGGGACTAGTCACCCGCCTGCCCTGCATGTAATGCATGGGATTTCCGTTTTTATTTGGGGTGGGTGATTAGGTGGGTTGTTTTTACTGTGCATGCATCTTGGAAGGGAAAAGGGGAGAGGACTTGCAGTTCTAGAGAAGGAGAGAGCGCAACGGGTTACAGGCAATGAAGAGGGTCCCGTTGAGCTAGAGAATAGAAGCTGTAGAATGGGGAAAAAGGAGAGGATATTCAGTCATGGTAGGGGAAGGAAGATGAAAGGGTTGTGGAGGGAGAGGCGGGTGTCTAGTCTAGAGAAAAAGATTGGTGTATTTCAAAGAGAGACAAATGTGATGAGTTTGAAAGGAGTCTGTTAGAGTCCACGTTATCTGGCAAGCTTGAGTAAATGTACTGGTCTGCAATTCATTTTATTTGAGTAAGGACTGTTATACTTTTGTAGAAACGTTCTACCGTTAGCACCCCATCCCCCTTTCTAGCTCTTGTTCTGAGGATGCAGGCCCTAAGTGCCTCTAGTATTGTCTTGGAAGTAAGGTTTGACAAAAGAGGGAAGGGAAAGACTAATTAGCAAATGCATTAATTAAGGTCCTTTGTCCAAAATGTTTCCTTGTTTAAGTCAGCTGTTTTCTGGCTGCCCTCCTGAACCTCAGCTTTCCAGCTGTGGTTGCTGTTGACAGGGTGCTTTGGGAAGAACTGCCCTGATTCAGACAAGATGGGTTCGATTTTTCTAAAAAACTAAAAAGCAAGGAAATTTACTCATCAAAAACTTATAATCGGGGAAAAGAAAATTTAAACAACAGTGAGATGCCATTTTACACCCATCAGATTGGCAAAAATTAAATGCTGTGATAACCAGGTATTAGTAAGGGAATGTTTATTGTGGGGAAATAAACATTAATACACCACTAGTGGGAATGTAAATGTGTACAACAACCTTGGAGAGTATAGTGATGTCTACTTGAAGGTGGGCAGAGATATCCATCTACCTAAAATGTCCATTTCTGGGTATATACTCTTAAGAAATCTTTGCATGCTTGTTTAAGAAAGTAAGAACAAAAGAAGTACAAGAATGCTCGTTCCAGCCTACATGTGTATAAAATTTGAAAACATGCAAAATAATATTGTTTGTGGCTTTGTACAATGTGTAATAATAGTAGAAAAACATGCATAGAAATGACTAACACCAAATTCAGAGAAATGATTTTCTTGAGGAAGAGAAGAGGAGGAATGGGATTGGGAGAGTGGTACACAGAGGGCTTTAATTATACCTGTATAATTCTATAACTTAAAAAATCTGAGTCAGGTAATTGCAAATTAAGAATTGCTAATGTTGGGTGTAGGGTACAGAGATATTCAGTATATTTTTCTAAATATTTTTCAGATGTTTAAAATATTTTTCACATCAAAAAATTTTATTGTTTATAGAACACAGAGTTTTTGTCCTGTAATAATGGAACTTTAGTTACAGGCTCCAGCCCAGCACAGACTATCAGGCATGCAGGCTGGTGATCCTTTTTTCACCCTCTTTCTGACTTGCAAAACCTAGTTTTGCAGAGGATGACTTTTATTTTGGAACTGCTGATAGGCGTGGAGGATTTCCCGGTCTTTGTAAACTTTCTGGTGGACCTAAGTCAGCAGTTTGAGCTCTATCAGAATATGTGTGTTCCAGGACACTCTGATTTATCAGGTGTAGGGAGGGACCCAGACATTTGATTCTGAGAAAGCTCCTCAGTAGATTCTGATGCCCACTAGAGTTTGAGAACCACTGTTTTAGCTTTGCCATGGTCCAGCCCCCAGGCTTTTCCTCAGGCTGCCCTTGGAGGACTGGGAGGGATGTGGACCCATGCAGCGTCCAACTCTTTTATGGAGCAAAGAATGATAAGGTTGGATGCCATACCCTTCTTAATCCAGGTTGTTAATTCCTCTTATTTTCATGCAGGTACCAAAGGGGCCGACCACCCACCAAGGATGTTTTCAGGTTTTACAGACTTTAACCACATGTGCCAACTATATGTGGTTTTATAGGATAAGAGCAAAAAGAGTCTAGCAAAGAAGGAAAATTAGCAAACTTGAAGAAGTAAACCCCCAAAGGTAAACGTATGTGATCATGTCTTTCTTAAGAGAAAGGTGGTTCATCCCTCTGCAGATGATAGTGATTGTTTTAGAGTTTTAGTTTATGATGTACATTGGAGGTTCAGCCGTTTGAACCTGTGGTCAAAGATTAGGGTCTTTAGGAAACAACTGATTATCCCTCAAGATGGAAAAGTTAGTTTCCTTTCTTCAAGATTTGCTAGTTTTTCTTCTCTGTTAGACCTTTTTTGTTCTACTCCTAACATGTTTGGGAATGAATTTATAACAAATGTGAGGCTTCCTGATAATAAAATTTGTGAAGTGCCTGTTTGCCTTTGTTGAGGATTTTCTTTCTGGAAATCCACTTTGGAGGTGCAGCGTTGTCCTAGGTACATGTTTTAGCAGGGCTTCTGCAAAGTACTGTATAGATTGTGCTCAGCACAAGGACACCTTTTTGGGGTGAAAAGTAAAGGTGGAAACCCATTTGGTGCTCCACTTACCAAGGTGATGAGTACCTGGTGTAGAACTGTGTGCCCTCAGAGTAGGGGCACCTTTGTCTAATTCTCACAAAGGTGCTCTGTGAACTCGCACCACCCTGCAGCTGTGGAACTGTTGGTGAAGCTGCAATTAACTGTGCCATCCATACTCATTGTGGGCTCTATGATGAAGGCTGGGTTGGTGCTGCACCTGGGGCTCTAAAAGAGTCCTCTCTGTGAACTTTTCATGGTAAGGGGCCGACTCTGGCTTTTCATCACCATGCTCAGCTGAATCAAAGAGCTCAGCTTAAAATTGTAAACTTTGTTATGAGGCTAGAGAAATATGTATAGAGTCAGTTATTTAGAAAACATTATTATTTATGAAAAGATGGAATGAAAGAGAAATCATTAAAAAGACAAAAGTATCTGTTAAGTGAAGGAGAGGAAGTAGCTGCGTCCCACATTTGTTCTTGTATTCTTACAGTGCTTACATTGAGGGGTAAATATGTTATTTTTCTCTTCCTATTTCTCTCACACTTGCGTTTTTGAATTTCTGAAGACTTGAGGCTTTTTAGCCAATTTTGAAAATATTTACCCATTTGTATTTTCCATTAAGTGGTTGTTTACGCTTCCTGCTGTTTCATTTTTTTCTTGGAGAGAGAGGAAGGGGGTGACAAACCAAGGACAAGACTGGACTTCCTACTGCTTTTGCAAATAATGGCAGAGTGTTTTTCAGAACAGTTGTCATGGACAACTCTTCTTGGAGCTCAAGGGAGAGGTACATCCGAAGTGGTTTCTGTTGTCTTTTTTATTATTTTTAAACATGATTGAGGGTGATGGATGGAGAGTTTCATTGTGCTTTTGCTGTTGTCTTGAAGGAATTTTTTTGAAGAAATTATATATAAATAAAAGAATGTTTAATAAATGGTCTTATGCACACACAAGGAGAATAAACACTTCTTACCTATGGGCCTTACCCAAAGTGGTTTCAGTTTTTTCCTGTTCTGCCCTAGTAGATATTAGTGCTATTCTTAGGACTGCTTAGAACAGTTAACTGAAGTGATGTTGGGCAGGTTGAGGAGGATGAATGATGGGATTATACCAGGATTTATCAGTAGTTCCCTCAAATCATGATATAGAAAGCTATCACTACATTTTTTGCTTTTCTGTTAAGATGTGTAAAAATGAGAAATTGAGTCTGAGGTATATAATCATTTGATTTTGTTGAAAGAAAAAGGGAAGAAGTGGTAAGAGGAAAAAATATTACATGGAAGAAAAGAGTATGGCTGGCCAGTTAGCTCAGGTGGTTAGAGCATGGTGTTATAACACCAAGATCAAGCGTTTGGATCCCCATATGGGCTAGCTGCCTCCAAAAAGAGTAAGCAGTTGGGACATTTTGTAATGCTTTTGGGATGTTTCTTGAGTTTTAGAAAAGTTACCTGTCCATTCTGCTTCAGCATTTTTTTTTTTTTTTTTTTTTTTTTTTTGGTAGCTGGCCGAAATGGAGATCCTAACCTTTGAGCCTGGTGTTATCAGCACCATGCTTTACCAAGTGTGCTAACTGGTCAGTCCTGCTTCATTCAGCACCTTTGATTTTAGTGTCTGCAGATGGTGCTTGCTGATCTTCTGTTGAAACCTGTTTTATTGTCACAGAACTAAAAAATGAGCAGTTTTTCAGACTAAAGTAGGGTAAGCTAGAAAGTAAAAGAGGTATCCATTTCATAATTACTTTTGCAAATAGAGAGGAGTTTGGACTTTCGTAAGTAACAAAAAGTATTTTTCATTTGGCCTTTGGGCTATCGTGTTTAAATTTTTTTTTTTATAGATTTGTCTTCCTATGTAGATTTTTTTTTTCCTTTTTGTCTTTTTTACTGACCAGTACCGTAACGGGATCGCAACCCTCGGTGTTGCGCCCGCACTGCGCTCAGCCAGTGAGCGGGAACAGGTCTCCACATGGGATCCAAACCCTTGGCGGGAGCGCCGCCACGCTCCCAAGCAGCGCACTCTCCAGTGTGCCACCGGGCTGGCCCTTCCTATGTAGATTTTTATTGCCACCTCCATACATATTTGAGCATCTACTGGGTGTCAGTAATGCCAGTGTTAACCACTGATTTATTGGGGTGATAGCCTTCATTGTCAGAAACTTCATTACCCGATGTCCTGAGAAGAACACAGAGGGGTGTACTTCAAGACATCTCTTGCTTGCTTTTCTCCCTTATTTCTTGCTTCTTTTTGCTCCCTGGCCTTCTGGACTTGGTGTTGATTGTGCCCATCTGTAGGGACAGGCCCTGCTCCTCCCTGCACCCACACCTGGGAGAGGATGCAGAGGCTGAACAGAACTCTAGCTGGTCACCCACAAATAAAACCCCAAAACAACATTGAACCAGAATCGAGGGCCACCATAGCAGCTTCAGCTCCTCTTCCTCTGTTGCCATCAACGACCCTTCGCTGTTGGGCCTGGAAGGCAACTCCCGCAAATCATACAAAGAGGCTTTGTGCTCTGAGGATGTTCTAAAGGCTGGATCACTGTAATTATAATTCCCTAAGCACAACCAAGTAATGGGGGCAAGCAGGGTAAAGATGGTATCCAAGTACTTGTTGGTAAGAAGTCAGGCGGGGATTAAAAATCATCTGGAGATGGTACCAAAAGTGGCTAATGGAGCGTTGTTGGTAATGCTGACAGGAACATGTTTAAGTGAACACATTTCAGAGTTTTAAATTCTAATACTTGCAAGATACTTGAAGCTTCAAAACACAAAACTGAGCTTGGAGATTTTTTTCTTTTTCTTTTTTTGAGCCTGAAATTGTAACTGTAAAGTACTTTAGAAGAGGGTATGTGGAAATCTGGGTCTCCTTTGCTTTATGTTTGGATTGCCAGAATGATTGATTGCCCAAGAAAGCCAAATATATAACTTGCTTATTCCCTGAGGGATGTTCCCACTATTCTTTTTTTTTTCTTTAAAGTAAACGTTGACTGACATTTTTTGGGAACCTGATTTCCCCCTACCACCATCAGAAAAAAATCAATTCATCTGGGGATATGTGGTTAATAAACTCTTGCATCAACCATTTTGTCCTGATGTGCTTCTAAGCGCTGTTGGCAATCTTTTAGTGAAAATATTTTTTCTTATTATATTAATTATTACATATTCTTGCTACTAGTATCTCAAACAAACTGCTGGTTTTGCTTTTGTTTATGTTTTTAAAGAAATGCGCCAAACAAGCAAAGGTTATCTTTAGGACAGTGGACTCCAGGAGCCCTTACTCAGAGTAAGAGGAAAGGGCCCTTTTAGTTGCTGTAATTAACACTGACATCTGTGGTGTACAGGTAGATAGTGTGTACTCCATGGTAACCTACAGCTCCTGTAAGCTAGCCCTTCCTCTAATTACTTGGAGTCGTTATCAGGATTTGTACCTTTATTCTTACTGTCCAGCATGGTTTCATTCTGGTTTGAGGAAATCTACCGTATATTTATCTTCACAGACAGTTGTGTAGTCTGTTAAAAAGATATTGCCCAAATAATCCTTTGAAAAAGCTGTGCCAATTTGTCAGCTAAATTAATTTTATGCGATTTAAAAATCACAAGGATCTATTTTATCTGCTTTTAATGAAGAAGAAGGTTGGTTTTTTACCCTATTGTTTTAGTCAAGTATGTTACTCAGCAGTGACTTATATTTTAGCTTAATTTTTTTTGTGTGTGGCTGGCTAATAATGGGATCTGAACCCTTGACCTTGGTGTTATCAACGCCATGTTCTAGTCAAATGAGCTAACTGGCCAGCCCCTTTATTGTCCTTAACTGTAAACTATTGTCTGGACTACTTCATTTGCTTCATTTTTTAATATATATTTCTTTTAGACATTAACCCCTGACACTCTGGTGACCACTAAAAGTAACGATTTGGTAAATGTTTACTGAGTGCCTACTATGTCCTAGGCACCATGAGGATTTCAGAGGTGATTCAACTATGTAACAGTTCAGTGATAGAGTCTGACGTGTGTTAGAACAAATGCATTTTTGGGATTGCTGGCCCTTAATAATGAGAGCAGAGAACATCAAAATTGAACTAATAATAGTGATATGATAATCTTGATAATTAACCATGCTAAAGCAGAGAGCTAATCAGATGAAAAAATTTAAGTGGCTACTTTCTAAGTAAAACCCATATTTTTTTGGTCTGGCATTCAAAGTCAGCATTAATTGGGTCTTCATTATTCTAATCTCTACTCTTCTTCCTCATAAATATTATTCTCCGGTAAATAGAACACCTTGTTTCTGTTTAAATGCCCAAACAAGCACTCAGTGTTTGACAAGCCCATATGTGTATGACTTTTCCACCTCTGTTTCTTTGTAACTTCAGCTTGGAATGCCTGTTCTGCTTTCCCATATCCTACTTATTTTTAAATATCTAGGTAGTAGTGGTCAGTTACTGTGTACTTATGATATATGAGGCTGTATTTTAAGTACTTTATGTGGATTAATTCATTTAATCCTCACTTCAGTGCTTTAAGGTAGATATTATATCATACTTACTGTACAGATGAAGAAACTAGAGCACCGAGAGGTTAAATAACTTGCTAGAGATGATACAGCTATTAAGAGCGTTATCTGGGATATGAACCCAGTCAGTCTAGTTCCAGAATCTGTATTTTGTAACCTTTATGCTTTACTGCATCTCACTTTATATCTAGCATCAGCAAACTCAGCAGTTAGTCTTGGTAACAAAAGACTGAATATAAGCAAAGTTGATCACTCTTTTAGCCATTGAAGAGAATTTGCAGTCTTTAGTTTTTCCTTTGCTCCTCCTGAGAAATACCCTCTTTTTTTTTGTGGGTTTTTTTTTTTTTTTTTTTTAGTTATTCATTGCTTTTTCCGCATCAAGAGTAGGCATATTTAAATTGCTTCTTAGAAAATTTCCTGTGGTCTTTGATTCTGAACATTAGGATCTTTTTTTTTTTTTTTTTTTTTTTTAAAGATGACCGGTAAGGGGATCTTAACCCTTGACTTGGTGTTGTCAGCACCACGCTCAACCAGCGAGCTAACCGGCCATCCCTACATGGGATCCGAACCCGTGACCTTGTTAATTAATTAATTATTTTTTTAAAGATGACCGGTAAGGGGATCTTAACCCTTGACTTGGTGTTGTCAGCACCACGCTCAACCAGCGAGCTAACCGGCCATCCCTACATGGGATCCGAACCCGTGACCTTGGTGTTATCAGCACCACACTCTCACGAGTGAGCCAGGGGCTGGCCCTAAACATTAGGATCTTAACTGAGTGCTTGTTTGGGAACTTAAACAGAAACAAAACTTCTCAAGGAAAAATTTGGCCCTGCTTGGAGTAACTTCTGAATTCCACCTTTTTGTGCATGAGTACCCCAACTTCCTTCCTCCTCCAATCAGTGTAAGAATGGATGTTAAACTTTTAAAAAAATCTTCTTTGTTTTGGGCCGGCCCGGTGGCGCACTGCTACAGTGCGCCGCTTGGGAAGTGCGGCGGCGCTCCCGCCGAGGGGTCGGATTCCACATACAGACCGGCCGCTCACTGGCTGAGCGAGGTGCGGGAGCAACACTGAGGGTTGCGATCCCGTTGCCGGTCCCAGTCCGGTACGGGCGCGACACTGAGGGTTGCGATCCGTTGCCGGTCACGAAAAAAGACAAAAAGGAAAAAGAAAATCTTCTTTGTTTCCATAATAAACTCTCATTTGTCACAAGCTAAAGCATAAATATATCCCTTTATTTAGTAGCATAGAGTATGAACATTCCAGGCATCAGTTGGAGAGCCTGGTGTTGATACTGTCTGAAACTTGATTATTTGAGGAAGATAGTCTAGCACAGTGGTTCCCACATGAGCTGCCTTAAAATCAGTTGGAATGCTTGTTAAAAATTCTATTTCATTAGGTAGGTGATGGGTGGCCTAAAGTTGGGATCTGATGTTCTGTAAATTTTCTCATAAACAGTTATAGATGGTGTTTCTAATATATCTCATCTATATTGTGGGCTTAATAGGCATTGGTGAGCCATCCTGAGAATCTACCATTTAAAAAATGTTCTATAGGAAAATGGGATTCTAAGGTCAAAACCAGGTACACTACTTATAGACTTTTAGAATATGGTCTGTTTTTGAGTTGAGCACTGCCAACTCAATCTTTTTCTCCTACTTTGCTTATGGATACCTAGAAAGGAAAAATTAATTCTTCACCTTTCAAAATTACTAAACAGTACGGAATTAATTCACAGTAGGAAGACATTCTTTTTATACAAGTAGGATAAAAACTGATTAATCCAGATAATTGAGTATCCACACACTCACCGGTTTGAGTTTCTTAATAACCTTAGCCTCACAATATATCTAGAATTTGATATGTTTGGGAGATCTTTTTTTTTTTTGGCTGCTGGCTGGTACTGAGATCTGAACCCGTGACCTCGGTGTTATGTGTTATAACACCACGCTCTAACCAACTGAGTTAACCAGCCAGCTTCTGTTTGGAGGATCTTAAAGAAGTAATTGTTGACTGTCTTTGCTAATAGCAAGAAAATGAGTCAGGAACTCTTGTGACCTAATTATCCAGTGTTTCTGTTAAAATCGAGCATTTATTATTGAAAACAGTTAGAAATGATTACTGTTCCATGATGATATTTTTAAGCTTTAAGTATAAGCTACCAATATGTGCTAAAAAAAGAAGCAAACAAACAACAGTCCCAAAATACAGCAATGCAACAAGTCAAACGATTTGACTTCTTAAAATGAATTTATGTGCAGCTCATGAACTCTGTGTTGAGATCAAAACCGAAATCAGAATTTGACTCTAGAGGGCTGGCCTGTGGCTCACTTGGGAGAGTGTGGTGCTGATAACACCAAGGCCATGGGTTCAGATCCCTATATAAGGATGGCTGGTTAGCTCACTTGGGAGTGCGTGGTGCTGACAACACCAAGTCAAGGGTTAAGATTTCCTTACCAGTCATCTTTAAAAAAAAAGAAAGAAAGAAAAAAAGAATTTGACTCTAGAATGTTTAGATAATATTGTACATATTTTGAGTCTAACTTTTGGCAGAACAAAATCTTTTAAAAAATGAATTGTCTCAATTGACAGAAGTGATTTTAACAAGCAGTTCTGGAGCTATGTTGTAGAAGTGTAAAAAGGAGTAGTGGAGTGGGGGTAGAAATCAAACCAGTTTTACTATACCAAAATCTTTTTTAGCACATTTGAGATGTAAACATGTTTCCTTTTGAAATAAAGTTGTTTGATGTTATATTATATTATAACTATTATAAAGTTATATTATTTTTTCTGATGCTTTGTAATTAAAAACCCAAGGCACAAATTTGTTTTAAAGCTTAAGATCCCTTTGTTTTTGACGAAGAAAAGTTGTCAAATTGAAAGGGGGCTTTAGAGATTTTAATTCCAAGCTTGCTTTAAGAAGGGAGAGGCAAGTCAAATTGGGCATTGGCCCCACAGAATTGACCTTGCTACTTCCTGGGTCTAGGAAGCTGAGAGAAAGGGGATGTGTTGCACTGGGGCAGTGCGGAAGCCTGGTAGGAGCTAGAAGTGAAACTGGAAGTGCCTTAAAAAAGCAGATGGTTGTGTTAGGCTGAGTGAAGCTACATTGAGCGGTGAGACTGTACGATTCTTAAGCACAAATGTATATGTAGTTCACTTGCAGATTCCTGAGAGAATCAGCATATTTGCAGTAGGACAAACCTGAGACTCAATGGAAGAAAATGAGAGAGGAGCAAAGGGAGAGGCAGAGGCAGAGGCAGGGGCATTAGGGTGGCAGGTTTTGAAAGGAAATCTACAAGCCTTTGAGGAGACAGCAGGAAGTTAAAGGTGAAATGCTGGAGATATTTTCCCCCTTCCTCCCAGCTGCATGGAGGTGGGGGCTGTGGCATGGAAAGTGGAGTGTAGATGTTGGTAAACATCTTCTTGTTAGAACAGAGAAGGCATATATCCCCATGGTTTGTTTGAAGATGTTGGATTCCCACTACAATATTAGCGATACAAACAAAGGTTAGCTAGTCTTGGCAATTTTATTATGCCTGGGTTAAAATTGAAATTCACTTATTTTAAAAGAAAAATAACTTCTGATATAACATTGATGTATACGAGGAATAGATTTCCAAGGTGGTTTAATGGTAGTTATGTGCTGTCTGTCACACACAAGGATGACACTGCTAACATGCTCTAACTAGGGCATGCTGTGCTGATGTTTTTTCCACAGGACTGATAAGCGATAGTTTCGAATTCAAAGAGATTAAAAACTGCTGCTGGTTCTGCTGGCCTCCCCCACTTCTCATCCCCAGAAACCACTCATAGACATTGCATGGATAAGTATGGGGTAATATGGATCAGGGTTGTTGTTTATGGCTTTGAGGTAGACCAGCACTTCTCACACTTTACTTATGCATCCCATGGAGATCTTATTAAAATGCCGATTTCTAGCAAGGACCCAAGTGATGGTGGAGCATGTTTTGCATAGCCAGGCAATAGAGTAGTGGTTCTCAAACTTTAGCATGCATAATAATCATGTGGAAGGCTTGTTAAAAGGGAGATAGTTGGGCCCCACTACCTGAGCTTTTGACGTACCTCCCTAGGGTGGAGTCTGATAATCTTCATTTAAAACAAATTCCTAGGTGATGTTAATGCAGCTGAGGGGAAGGTGCATATTTTGAGAGCCACTGAGGAAGAATATAAATAACACCAGGGAGAAAGAATCAAACTGTTCATCTTGGCTTCTTGAGCATTACTTTCTTTTTCTTTTTTTTTTTTTTTGTCTTTTTTGTGACTGGCCGCACCACGCTCAGCCAGTGAGCGCACCGGTCATCCCTATATAGGATCCGAACCCGTGGCGGGAGCGCTGTTGCGCTCCCAGCGCCACACTCTCCCGAGTACGCCATGGGGTCGGCCCGAGCATTATTTTCTTTCTTTTTTTTTTTTTTTTCTTTTTTTAAGATGACCAGTAAGGGGATCTTAACCCTTGACTTGGTGTTGTCAGCACCACGCTCTCCCAAGTGAGCGAACCGGCCATCCCTATGTGGGATCCGAACCCGGGGCCTTGGTGCTACCAGCACCGCACTCTACCGAGTGAGCCACGGGCCGGCCCCCCGAGCATTATTTTCTAACTGAACTAAAAATGTTGTGGAAAAAAGGTTGAATGGAATAGAGTAATACCATTTCTTTTAAATCAGTAGCACCCCATAAGACAATTCTCTGTATTTTATTGTGCTGTGTATGATGTGTCTCTCTGTCTATCTAGAAAAAAGTTAACGGTATACCCCACCAAACAAAGATAACAAAGATGATTACTTCTGGAGAGAAGGATCCAGGATTACGAAGGGTGGGACTTTAGCTTTCTATGTAAGGTTTTACTTTTTAATGAAGACATTGTACTTTTAGTAGTGTTATTAATTTTATAAAAAGTTAAATCTGGGGCAGATATCTTACATTTATCTCTCCAGATTTGTCCTGTACCTTTTTCTACCTGACTTTTTTCTCCAGATAAAGAACTCTCAGGCCCTCTGGATTGAAGGGCTGGAGGAGACGGAGGTCAGAATATTAATCCTTTGACCTCTTAGGGTAACCTGCATAATATAACCTGGGTTCTGGTAATCTCTGTCTCCTGTGTTTTTGGTGGGCCTCTAGGAGCAATAATTGTTTCACTTGTGCTGCTCCACCCCACAACTCTGTAGTTATTCCTTTTATAAATAAATACTCCTCTGGTTATTCTTTTTTTTTTTTCCTTTTTGTCTTTTTCCGTGACCGGCAACGGTATCGCAACCCTCGGTGTCGCGCCCGCCCCGCGCTCAACCAGTGAGCGGACCGGTCTCTATATGGGATCCGAACCCTCAGCGGGAGCGCCACCGCACTCCCAAGCGCCGCACTCTCCCGAGTGCGCCACCGGGCCGGCCCTCCTCTGGTTATTCTAATTTGTATTTGCCAACTCTTTACTGTTGGGATTCTGACTGATGGACCCTCCATCTTATATCCTCTCTTCACTACAATCCTAGAGGTGGTGACAGGTACTATTTTAGTGTTGTCCTTCCAGATCTTTTCTATTCATAATGTGACTCTCAAATAAATGTATATAAAACACAGGAATCATACTGTATTTCTTATTCTATAAATTTTTTTTTAAACTTCATGCTATATGTGGCCATCTTCATTTGTATAATTGACTTCATTTTTAATAGCTGTGTAATGTTGTTTTATTTCATATGGATGTACCACAATTTAACCAGTTCCTTATATATTTAACATGAAATTTTTAATCACACTGTGTTTCCATTTATACTTAGATCTTTTCTGCACTCTGTGTTCTATTCTATTGATCTGTCTCTATTGCAGCACCAATATTACATGTTTTACTTATTTTAATTTTATACAGATAAATGCGTAGTGGGGTAAATCCTTGTAGCTATTCTTATTTTGAAAAAGACTTGGCTTTTATCACATACTTCTTTCCCCTTCCAAATACACTTTTTAAAAAGTTTTTGTCAGGATTCCTGCAAAAACCTTATTGGTACACTGATTGGAAATACATTAAATTTATGAAGTTAGAAATAATTGGCATCTTTGCATTATCAAGTCTTTTAATGTATTAACACAATTTCTTTCCATCTATTCTCTTTTATGTGTGTAGTGTGTGCCTTAATGAAGTTTTGTAGTTTTAAATCACATTTGTTAATTCCATAGTATTTTGTCTTTGACAGTGGAGGTGTTTTTTATCTTTTTTTTTTGTTGTTGTTTTGAATTTTGCTTACATTAGGGAAAGCTGTTAGTTTTTGTGTATTTTATAACTTGACTTTCCTGAGCTCTTTTTGTCCTTTTAATTTTTTGTAGATTTTTCTTGGGTTTTCCAGCTGGACAACTTTATGTTGGCAAATATTGCTAATTTTCACTCCTTTTCAATATTATCCTCTTTTTGTTTTATTGCATTGTTTAGACTATTACATTTTAAAAAAATGTCTGTATGGCATATACTTAGCTTTAGTCTAATGAGGCTGCCTCAGGTGTGCTCCCCTGCTCATTGTAGGTTTGAGTAGGTCTGAAACCTAACAAGTTAAGGAAATATTTTTGTTTAGTAAGATTTTTTTCTTAGGACAGTTGAGTTTGCCTTTCAGTTCAACTATCTACCATTAGAGATTGTCTCCTCTTTTGACCTATTTATATGCTGAATTATATTAATCATTTTTTACTATGGAATTTCTGGAATAAGTCTCATAATGCTAGATTATTTGTTGGTAGAGAGAAGGCTTGCAATTTTCTTTCCTTTTGCCATCCTTGATACTGGCTATTGATGCTTGATATCAAGATATTAGTAGCATGGAAAAATGTATTTGGTGGGGGGGGGGCAGTTACCATTTCTATTTTGTCTTTTAGTTTATTTCATTCCATTTTCTTTACTTTTGGGGAAAGGGGACCGTCAATTTTGGTGAGTTAAATTTTTCTAGAGGCTGGCTGGTAGCTCAGTTGGTTAGAGCACAGCCTTATAACACCAAGGTCACAGGTTCAGATCCTTGTACCAGCCAGCTACCCCCTCCCCCAATTTTTTTTTTCCTAGAAAATTGAATCCTCTTCCAGCTTTAAAAAAAGCATTACTGAGTTTATTGTTTTCTTTTATTTTTAAAAATTTCCTCTTTAAATGTGACTTCATCAACTTTTTTAGTCCTTAAATAACTTTTTTTTTTTTTGGCGCCTGGCTGGTCTGGGAATCTGAACTCTTGACCATGATGTTAAAACACCGTGCTCTAACCAACCTAGTTAATGGGCCAGCCCTCTTCGTCCTAATAGTATGTATTTTGTTCTTTTTGATTAGATGACAATTTGTCTAGCCCATTTCCTCATCCGTAAAATAGGTGTAATAAAAATGAGTTAATGTATATGCCTATTATGTAGTAAGCAAATTGGTTGCTGTTATTATTTTTTAAATGATTGTCTTTTAAAGAATCTATTTTTGGATTTATTATTTCTATATTTCTGTATACTAATTCAGAAATTTCTGTTCTCATCCTTATTAAATTCCTTCTGTATACCTTCTTAAAAGTTTTTTAAAAAGCATACATTTATTGTCTTCTGATTACAAAAAATACACATTGCAAAAAATTCAGATGTTACAGAAATATGTATCAGAGAAAATAAGTCCTTTTATTTGAATTCTGCAGAGATCAGTGAAAATAGATATGTGCATATTTATGTAGTTTTTTTTACTATACATATATGTGTGTGTATAAATTTACAAAAAGTGGGACCATATTATACACTGTATATTGTTTTGAAACTTGTTTTTTCCCACTTTATGTTTTGGATCTCTTTCCAAGTCATTGTTTATAGATCTAGTTATTCTTTTTTGGAAACTTCATTTGACATATGATATACATATAGAAACATGCACATCTTGTAAGTTTTCAGCTCAATGAATCATCACAATGTGAACACACTTGTGTAACCACCTGGCAGGTCAAGAAATAGTATATTAGAAGTACCGTGGAAGCCTCCCATTGTGCCTGCTACCTCATTCTTTTTTAAAACTTTAACAGCTTTATCGAGATATAAATTCACATTATCATACAATTCACCCATATAAAATATACAATATAGTGGTTTTTGATGTTTTGGTATATTCACACTTGTGCAGCCATCACCACTCTCTAATTCCAGGACATTTTTATCACCCCCAGAAGAAACCCTGTGCTCCCAGGCAGTCACTCTCCATTTCTTCCTATGCCGGCCCTTAGGTGACAACTGTCTACTTTCTTTTTCTATAGATTTGCCTGTTCTGGACATTTTATATAAGTGGAATCATTTGACATGCACTCTTTTATGAACAGAACTGGCTTCTTTCACTTAGCATAGTATTTTCAGGTTCATCTATGTTGTTATATCAGTACTTCATTCCTTTTTATGGCTAAATAATATTTGTTATGTGGATAATACCACATTTTATTCATCTATCCATCAATTAATGGACATTGGGTTGCGTATACTTTTGGACTATTATGAATAATGCTGCTATGAACATTTGTGTACAAGTTTTTGTGGGGATATATGTTTTCATTTCTCTTGTATACACACACACTGTCAAAGTTAAATAAAAATAGAGATGAATCTATGTAAAATGTTTTATTTGGGAGAATATAAAAACAGTTGCAAGTCGGGGCATACACAGATGGGGGTGGTCTTTGTTTATTTTCTAAGAACAAAGAAAGGGTCAGGAATTTTCTTAAAAAGAGAAATGTTACATATTGTTTTGAAAGAAAGCTCATTGGGGCCGGCCTGTGGCTCACTCGGGAGAGTGTGGTGCTGATAACACCAAGGCCACGGGTTCACATACTGTGTAGGGATGACCTGTTAGCTCATTGGGTGAGCATGGTGCTGACAACACCAAGTCAAGGGTTAAGGTCTCCTTACCGGTCATCTTTTTAAAAAAAAAAAAAGAAAAGAAAAAGAAAAAAAGAAAGCTCATTGGCACTAGCAAAGGTTCTGGGAGCTGGAAAATTCTGATTAGTGAGTGACTGGGGTAGGAAAAAAAAACTAGTCTTAGACTCAGGGCAGGTTGTTTCAGCACCTACTAGGTAAAACTGGTCTTAGGGATATAGCAGGCCCTTTCAGCAGCTCGGCTTGTGGGATAATTCTTGGAGCAGGTGCTACATGCCCACAATGCTTTTTTCCCCTGGCCCCTTGACTCTGATTTAGTTGAGTATGACAAAAATAACCCAATTTTTAAAGTCAGTTTTTACCCACCTCATTCGTACCCTTTCTAGGAGTGGAATAACTGGGTCAAATGGTAACTTATGTCTAACACTTTGAGGAACTGCCAGACTGTTTTCCAAGGTGGTTGCACCATTTTACATTCCCACCAGCAGTATATGAGGTTTCTAATTTTTCCACATCCTTGCCAACACTTGTCTTTTTGATTATAGCCTTCCTAGTGGGTGCAAAGTGGTATGTCCTCCTGGCTTTGATTTGCATTCCCTAATGGCTAATGATGTTGAGCATTTTTTCGTGTGTCATTGATCAATGTAGATTTTAAAAAGGCTTTCAAACTTTCTCCAATTATCAGAGGCAGAGCTAAATAGTATCTTTTGAGTCCTCATAGTTTTAAGACAAGCATTTTAGTACATCTATACTTTTCTATCCGCTTTACTTTTTTCTTTGTAAATATGTGTTTTAGTTGTGTTATTTTTATATATTATATATTTTCTTTTGAGAATGACTTTTTAAAATGTTTTATGCAACTGTGTAGCCAGATTTACAATAGTTATTTAGATTTATCTGTATTTTAACTTGTTTTACTGTTTCCTTCCATTCTTATCTATATTGTAAATGTAAATTAACTCATTGGATTTTGTTTCCACAAAATCTGTATAGGATTATGTGAGTTAATGAACTATATGACTGGTAACCTGATGCAAACATAATTTTAAAGCTATGATAAAAGTTTACATTTCATTGATACAATCCAGAGCTTTGTTTGCTCTTAACTTGCTGGGAGTTACAATATTTTTTGGTCAGTTACTCTTCCAGGGAGAGTAGCCTGAGCTAGAGAGTTCTTTTAGGGAGAGCAGCCTGAACTAGAGTTTTCAGAGAAAAATGGTT
The DNA here is from genome assembly GCF_000696425.1 of Galeopterus variegatus. Classification (NCBI taxonomy): domain Eukaryota; kingdom Metazoa; phylum Chordata; class Mammalia; order Dermoptera; family Cynocephalidae; genus Galeopterus; species Galeopterus variegatus. The sequence goes on along the minus strand of NW_007727739.1, from coordinate 483,225 downwards.
AAGTCTGTTTCTTGGTGATTAGAGGGATGATTAGGGAAATCAGATGGACAGACCGGAGAGCATGGTTCCATTGTTTGGAAGAATTAGCTAATCCCAGAGCATCCTACATAACTTGCTTTGTTCAAATATAATATGTACATATGTGCAGTTCAAATATATGTACGAATTTGTGCGATTCATCAATACAACTGCCCCCTCCATGATCACTTTTCTGCATTATTACAAATAATTTTTGCTTAGTGTACTTTGCTTTACCCAAAAGGTAAATAGTTCACATTGAAATTTGAATGGCACTGCTCCTTGAGGAGTCTACAGGGGATGGCCAGCAGAATAGTATAATTGTGAGTTTTCCAAGGCTTAGGTTTGGGGGCTAGTATTTAATTTACTAGGCCCAGAAACTGGGCTTTCCCTGCATGCCTACAGGTGACCAGACTTACATTGTCTAAATAACATATGTGTTTCCAACTGAAAGTGCCAGTTTGTTAGTTTATGATGTGAAAGGGCCTTCTTAGTGACTTACTGCAACAAATAAATATGAGCGTACCAGGTTTACATACTGGGCACGGAGTATTGAACAAAGTCAGGTGAAACCTCTGCTCTTATGAAGCTTACATTCTGGCCATGTGAGACAGACAATAACCAATAAATATGCTGTAAGGATGGTAAGTGCTAAGAAGAAAAATAGAGGAGGTAAGGAAAGATAAGCAAAGAAAGAAAGGAATGGGTTCTTTTTAAGTTGGTTGGTCAAAGAAAGCCTTTTGGTGTGGTGACATTTGAACAAAGACCTGAAAGAAGTGAGGAATCAAGCTATGCATGTGCAGAAGCCGTGAGGCAAGAGTGCGCTTGCTGTATTCGGGGAACAGCACGGACTTCTCAGTGACTGGAAAGCAGGAGTAGAGTGGCTGGAAGTAGGATAGTGCCCTTCAGGGCTATTAGAAAGACTTTCTTTTTTTTTTTTTTTTTTTGTCTTTTGTCTTTTTCCATGTCCGGCAACGGATCGCAACATAATTTTTATTTTTTTATTTATTTATTTTTATTTATTTATTTATTTATTTATTTTGTCTTTTTCCATGTCCGGCAACGGATCGCAACCCTCAGTGTTGCCCCCATACCGGACTGGGGACCGGCAACGGGATCGCAACCCTCGGTGTTGCTCCCGCGCCTTGCTCAGCCAGTGAGCGGGAACCGGTCTGCATGTGGGATCCGAACCCTCGGGTGGGAGTGCCGCCGCGCTTCCCAAGCGGTGCACTTATCCAGTGCGCCACTGGGCCGGTCCTTAGAAAGACTTTCTTTTTGACTTTTGCTCTGAGAGAGATGTGGTCACTGAGCAGAGGAGTGGTGATATGGTGTAACTTACCTTTTAGGATTATTCTAGCTGCTGTGCTGAGAATGGGCTGTAGGATGCTAAGGGTTGAAACAGGAAAAACAGGAGGCTGTTGTGGTAGATCAGGAGAGCAGTGAGGTGATTTACTTGCTTCTTTTTTTTTTTCCTTTTTGTCTTTTTTCGTGTCCGGCAATGGATCGCAACTCTCAGTGTCACGCCCGTACCAGACCGGGACCAGCAACGGGATCGCAACCCTCGGTGCTGCGCCCGCACCTCGCTCAGCCAGTGAGCGGGAACCGGTCTGTATGTGGGATCCGAACCCTCGGCGGGAGCGCCGCCACACTCCCAAGCGGCGCACTGTAGCAGTGTGCCACCGGGCCGGCCCATACTTGCTTCTTGATTATAGGGACGTTGGCTAAGTCAGCAACAGGCTGCTTAGTATATAGTTAGTCATCCTTAGCTCTCGTCAGCTTGACCCTTTCTTCCGCTTCCCTGAAACTGCTCTTGCCAAGGTCATCAAGGATGGGTTGCCAAACCAACGGATACTGAGGTCATATCTCACTGCATCTCTCACCAGGATTCTACACAGAATTCACCCTATTTCTTGGATCCCGGTGTCTTGGCTTCTGTAATCTCATAATCCTGGTTTTCCTCTCACCTATGTGTATACTTTTCGTTAGCTGTTTTCCCTGAATCACTACCTGTTTGAGTTCCCCAGGGCTTGGGCCCGTGCCTTCATCCATTTTCTGTGTTCTCTTTCTAGATGATAGCACTTGTTTCTAAGGATTTAAATATCATTTATAAGCTGCAGATTCCCAAATTTGTATTTTACAGGGAGCTCATACTTTGCCTGTCCAAAACTGAAATTATTATCTAGCCAAACTGTTCTCCCCTCCCCCTGGTTTTTTCCAGTGGGCACCTAAGTGCTTAAACTGGGAACCTAGAAGTCATTTTTGGCACCTTTGTTTTTCTCACACCTTTCCCTGCCACATCCTTCACTAAGTCCTCTCCAATCCACCTCCAAAATGTATCTTGTATCCTTCCACTTCTTTCCATTGAAGCCAACCCATTTCTTCCCTTGAGCTACCACGATAGCCTTTCAGCTGGTCTTCACACTTCTTCTCTGGCCTCTTTCCCATTTTCTCTGCATAGCAGCAAGAGAGAGCTTTTAAAAGAATGGGTCACATGACTACTTAAAACCATCCAGTGGCTTCCCATTGCACTTGAACTTACCCAGTTTTTTCTGTCTCCCTGATGAGCTATTTTCTCTACATAGAATATTGAATTCTCAGCTCCTACTCAGCCATGAGCTCTCAGCTTTCCTCTGAGGCCTTCCTTGATTACCCAGTTGTTTTAGTCCATTTTTGTGTTGCTATAACAGAAATACCTGAGACTTGGTAATTTATAAAGAACAGAGGTTTGCTTGGCTTACGATTCTGGGACACCTGCATCTGGCATGGGCCTCAGGCTGCTTTTACTTACGGCAGAAAGCGGCAAGCAGCTGACGGGTACAAGCAGGTTACATGGAGAGAGGAAGCAAGAGAGAGAGTGGAGGTGCCAGGGTCTTTTAAACAACCAGCTCTTGTGGGAACTAATAGAGTGAGAACTCACTCATTACTCCCCCCTCCCCCAGAGAGAGCATTAATCCATTCATGAGGTTATCTGCCTCCATGACTCAATCAGTTTCCAACACTGCCACATTGGGGATCAAATTTCCACATAAGTTTTGGAGTGGAAAACACATTCAAACTCCATCACCAGTCTAAAGAAGGTTCTACCTCTCTGCTCTCTCATTGTACTTTCTTTTTCCTGCATAGCTCTTACCCACAATTTATCATTATTCATTCATGGGTTTATATACCTGGACCAGACATTCATTCCTCTAGGTCTGGTAGGACAGATGAGTCTGTCCTTTAACAGGAGAATTTGGTCTTGACTGTAACTGACCCCAAAAGGGTGAATTCAGAAGAGGCTACAAATAATTTTTCACTTTACCTTGGGGGAGTTTCCAAAAGCTCATTCTTACTTGGTCTTTCTTCTGCCTTCCTTTTCTACACCCCTTTCCTTTCTATCCTGATTACCTGCCATTTGCCCTAGGCTGGGCAGATCTTTGACAGCTGTGTTCAAGCCTGGGTGGACCTGTTCCTGGCTTCATCCAGTAAGGTGGTTTTAGATCATCATATTCTTCAAAAATGAACATCTGTGCCACCTCTCCTGATATAACTTTGATCCTAAAGTACCTCCTTCTGACCAGGAGAAAGAACATTGGGAAGAATAGAAGGGACAAAGTGTACTGGGTCTCACTGTCCTTTTTTTTTTTTTTTTTTTTTTTCTTTTTTAATTGTCTTCCCTACTAGACTGTAAACAGCATGAGGAGATAATGTCTCCTGTATTCACCATCATCATGTACCTGGTGCTTCTATATTGCCTGGTACTTAGTGCATACCTTTGGGATAGAATTGGGGCAAAAGCATGTACTGATTTTGTGAGAATTTAATGTAAGTGATGGTGGGGCTTAATGACAAGTCTCTTTCTCTCAGCAGTGAATACCTCTAGTATACAGAATGTTTGTTCTCAACCTACCTCTACACCTCCCTCATGGTCTTTTCTCTGGGCATTGTTGGAAATAACCAAAGTTCATGTCTCAGATTCTGTTTCTGTTTGCTGATTGCCACCTTCAGGTGACCCTTTGTTTCTTTATATGTGCTAATATCACTGATTAAGCCATTTGCTTCTCCCCTCCCATTACCTGTTCCTAGGCCTAGGAAAAGCCTGTTTCCTACTTGATTTACCTCATTCTTTGGATCAACCCTGTTCTTAGGGATGGGGTCGGGGCAGGCACTTGCACACACACACACTTTATGTTATCACCACCATTTACTGTAATATGTATATGTATACGATAGTTTGACTAAACCAGTATAGATAAAAAGCTCTTTTTATTCCTGCTTCTGAAATTCCTGTTTGGTTGCTTAAATTTTGGACTTAGGTTAGTCTCTGCCTTCTTGTGGTAACTTATGCTACAGAAGTAAACCATCAGTTTTGCAAACTGAGAACAACTTTTTTTTTTTTTTTTTTTTTTTTGTCTTTTTTCGTGTCCGGCAACGGATCGCAACCCTCAGTGTCGCGCCCGTACCGGACCGGGACCGGCAACGGGATCGCAACCCTCGGTGTTGCGCCCGCACCTCGCTCAGCCAGTGAGCGGGAACCAGTCTGTATGTGGGATCCGAACCCTCAGCGGGAGCGCCGCACTGTAGCAGTGCGCCACCGGGCCGGCCCGAGAACAACTTATTTTTAATATTCCCTACTGCCTTTTTTGTTTTCTAGACACTTTAGACTTTGTAGTCGTGAATATGATGTTTGGGTAATTAACTCTGTGTGTTTATATCAAACAATTATGTTGCACCAATAGATAAGAGTTGGAATTTCTAGTATATTTATTGCTCATTACTGTTTTTAATCCTCAACATCTTGTAGGCAACATCCTTAGCATCTTGTAGATGGTTGATTATGATCTTAAGAAACCACAAGAAAAATATTTTTTTTCATTACATTTGTGATCTCTAATTGGAAGCACTGATTTTGGCCCCAAGTGTGGTTTTTACATATTAACGTGGTTTTGGTGAGTGAATTCAATTCTCTGCCTTTTAAGTTATAGATAAAAAAAAATTTTTTTTTGCATTACGTTAAAATTTTTTCCCTCAAAGTGCTGCATTGCAATAGCCTAAAAATATATCCATGTAAAACAACATTTGTGCTGATGTTACTAATCACTACAGAAAATCTTGTGTGCACAGATTTCTTGACTAAATAATCCTTTCTCGATTTTTTTTTAATGGAAAAACACTCAAATCATTTAAAACTGATTCTTAGTATTGTACATGGCAGTAGAATATGAAGATGAAAATAAACTTTTCTAAAATCCACAAACCTCAGGCCGGCCCGGTGGCGCACTGCTACAGTGCGCCGCTTGGGAGCGCGGCGGCGCTCCTGCCGAGGGTTCGGATCCCACATACAGACCGGTTCCCGCTCACTGGCTGAGCGAGGGGTGGGTGCAGCACCGAGGGTTGCGATCCCGTTGCCGGTCCCGGTCCGGTACGGGCACGACACTGAGGGTTGCGGTCCGTTGCCGGACACGAAAAAAGACAAAAAGGAAAAAATAAATAAATAAATAAAATAAAATAAAATCCACAAACCTCTAAAGTGAATGGTTAATAGTATTTAGTGGTGGTGGAAGGAAAGCAGGATTACCATGTAAGCACCATACAGTATTTAGAGTTAATGTTTTATGTAGGCTGTTTGTGATGAGGTGTGTACACACACATACCCATATCCAAGGTGTTAAATATAAAAGAATTCTTCAGTCTCAGAAAACACTAAGGGGATTTGTGTTTAAATCTTCTTATAAAACCATGATAATGGATTTTTTTCTCAAAACAAAATGCATGAAGTACCAAAATGAGGGTAATGCCCCATCCCTGATGTTTGACAGAGAGGTTTTCTTTTCAGACAGATGAAAGGAGTTAATACCTTAACATAGGTTACTAAACTTACATACCTATAAGTGGTAGTGCTAGGTGAGAAAAAGTAATTTCAGGAAGGGTTTTTTAAAAAAAATTTTATTATTCTTTTTTAATTGACATATAATAATTGTACATATTTATGAGGTACTCAGGGAGGGTTTTATCAGTTCATGGATGCTGGAGGGCCCTTTACCTCTTCCATCACATATCTTCACCCGTCTTTTCAGTGTGTGGCCATAGAAGGCAATCTTGCATTTTTACAAAATGTCTTGATGCTCTGTGGTTAAGACACCAAATGTCGCAATATGTTCGTCAGGACGTATAGTGGTTGTCTCCCTGTCTTGTGACCAGTGAACTTCTGGTCTCTCAGGATTACTACCGTATTGAGGTTCTGCATCCTAGAAGGGTCGGTATGTGTGAAGAAAGTAAACGTATGGCCTTTGTTGTTGAGCATTCTGCAGCTATCAGTGAACTGCCTTGCCTCCACAGCCTGAAAGCTTTGTTTTACTTAAAGCAGTGATTCTTAACCTTTTTGGCATCCTGGATCTTTTTTGAGGATCTGGTAAAAGCTATGGATCTTTTCTCCTAACAAAGGCACATTAACTCTGAATTTTGTGTACAGTTTTAGGGCATTCACAGACTTCCTGAAGTCTGTTGATAAACTTTTTTAAGCCTGTGGACTTCAATTTGAGAACCTGTTCCTTAAAGACTAACATCAACAAGGCTTATCTTCAAATTTATTTTTTATTTTTATTTTATTATTATTTTTTTTGTCCTTTTTGAGACCAGCCACACTGCGCTCAGCCAGTGAGCACTGTGAGCGCACCGGTCATCTCTATTATTTTTTTTTTTTCGTCCTTTTTGAGACCGGCCGCACCACGCTCAGCCAGTAAGTGCTGTGAGCGCACTGGTCATCCCTATATAGGATCCGAACCCGCGGCGGGAGTGCTGCTGCGCTCTCAGCACCGCACTCTCCCGAGTGCGCCACGGGCTCGGCACTATACATAAGGTCTTTAAAGTTATTCCAAACAAAGACTTTTAAAGTATTTAAGTAAATATTAATGTCTGTGCCCACTTGCAGACTTCCAGAATCTCATGGTATAAGCAGAACTCAGTTGAAAGGATAGAGGGTTTCTCTGGGCCTCTTCCAGCGTTCACCTTTCAGCCTACTGGACACACTGAATGTAATGAATGCCCACTGCTTCTCCACTCCTGGCTAACACAAATACCTGACCTCCTTGGTTCCAGAATCGTTACATCCTGCACTGTGCCAAGTGTGAAGATCAACACATTGGGCTGTGTTGACCACTGTGCTGACCTATTTAATGGTGGATATGTTTTAAAATTATAACGTATGAGAACCTTAATGATAGAAGTGACAGGAGTTCAATCTCTTTGCTTTATAGATGAGTAAAACCCAGGAACCAGCAGTTAAGTGATGCATCCAAGGTCACAGGGTTGTTTAGTGGCAGAAAAGGTATTAATTGTCAGAACTGCTAGTTTCTAGTGCAAGTGCTTTTTGCACTACTTTCATCAATACTCATGTATGACAAGATTATCATGCAGTAAAGTACAAATAATACCATTAAGGGAGCCAAATTTCACCCTAATTCTTTAAATTCATGGACACTGGTCCTTCCAAAAATAAGACAAAAAAACCCTAAAATCTGATTTCTGCTAGATGAACTTGTATTAAAGTAGGACTAGCTTTATCACAGGTACTTTCTTCCTGAACATGGAGGCACTAAACTCATAGTAATCATTCACATTTAAACCAAATATAAGATAAAACTATCTTGTACAACCATATATATGGCATACAGTTAATAGTTTAGGGTATGCAGCATGCTTTAAACATGCTGAATTTAAACTGTTTCCTTGGCAATTAATCTATTTTTAACTTTTCTACTGAGTTATAACAAAGACATGCATCTATCTTTGTACTAAAACCGCTTTAAGAACACTTTAAAGGGTGACTTACGGTATGTGGATTATATTTCAGTAAAACTTATTAAAATTAATATTTACATTAGATACTCAGTATTCTATTTTTTCTTGCTATCTCAAAAAGATATTTTAAAGTTTTTATTTGAAATAGGATTCAAGTCAGCCCATACTTTGTAAATGATTGCGAATGCTTCTTAAGTCTCTCTCTCATATATATATTGGTTTTCCTCTTTATCGTTTCCCCGTTATCTGTTTTTCTGCTTATCATAAATTTCCTGCAGTTTATTTGTTGAAGAAACCTATTTGTTTGTCCTGTAATTTTCCAGTTTGAATTTTGCTGATTGCATTCTTGAGGTGGCTGTTCAGTCCTCTGTCCACTCTCTTTGCTCTGTATTGGTTGCTAGACCTAGAGGTGCAATCAAATTCAGGTGTAATTTTTTTTTGGAAGTGGAGAAATGTAAGAATACATTATTAATGGTGTCTTGTTTTTACCTCAGGAGACCTGCAATGTCTGTTTGTCTAACTTTTTTGTAATGATAGAAGCCATTGATCTTTGCTTAGATTTATTAATTAGGCATTGTTAACTCTAATAACCTAATTCTCATTCTTTCTGGAATTAGGCATACTGCTTTTTAAGAAGTAATTTTAAAAGATACATTCTTGGAAAAACTTTAGAACTAATGGAGCTAGACAGTGAAAGAATTTTCTTGTAAAGGAAATAATTAGTTTGAGATTTTGTTATAAACTGTTAGAGGTGCTTTTGGTGCCAAACTAAACTAAGTTAATTTTGAAACTTTCATATTTCATACATACTACTCGGTGATGATTATTAGGAAATATTTACTGTTTTATATCTTGAGTTTTATTTGCTTTTTTCATTTTTTCCCCAAAGTTCTTTATTTATTTGAAGTTTGCATAAGTTTAGTTATTGTAGATTTTTGAGGTAAATTAAAAGGTGTAGAAACTTATGGTTTTATGAGTATGTCTAGGTTTTGGTGGATGAAGTTACCATCCTAATTCTTAATGAAAGCACAAGTAGTTGTTCTCTCTCCCAATCTTGGGCAGCCATGACACTCTCTTGCCACCTGGTGGCAGTATATTATAGTTTGAAAGTTATTAAGCCTTTGAGAGAGACTACAATTATAACAATAAAGGGGAAGTGGGGACTTATTACTTAATGGTTACAGGGTTTCTGTTTGGAATGAAACTAATGAAAAAGTTTTGGAAATAGTGGTGATGGTTCACACTGTGAATGTAATTAATGCTACTGAATTAACTCATACACTTAAAAATGGTTAAAATGGTAATGTTTGTGTAGTGTATATTTTGCCACAATAAAAAAATACAAAAATGGGGGCAACCTCATAACAGTATGAGGGTACTTCAAAAGTTCATGGAAAGATTCATATTATCTTTTAATTCTATTTTCCACAAATTTTAAAAAATACCCTCATATATGATAGCATATAAATACATAAGAGGATTCAGTGGTATGGTTCTTGTGAAAAGAACTGATATGTATTTATCATACAGCCTGAGTATCCCTTATCTGAAATGCTTGGGACCAGGAATGTTTTGGATTTCGGATATTTTGGGATTTTGTAATATTTGTATTATATACTTACTGATTGAGCATTACTAATCCAGAAATCCGAAATGCTCCAGTGAACATTTTCTTTGAGTGTCATGTTGGTGCTCAAAAAGTTTTGGATTTTAGAGCTTTTGGATTTTGGATTTTTATAGATTAGGGATGCTCTACCTTTTGGGGGGAAGGAAGACCTCGATGAGCTTTTAAGTCAGTGAGCTTCCAAAATTATATTGAACAGCAAGACCATGATAAATAAAACATTATATTGGAACTCCTCTGATATAATGAGGAGTCTGGAAGGCTTCATCCGTTAAGCTGAGCAAACTCTCCCACTTCCATCTTATTGTAGGATCCCTAAATGTTTAAAACCATGGCAGGTCTCTGAGCAGTTCTTTCATAAGTGGTGATATAGAAGAAATAATTCTACCAAAAAACCATTATTAATCAGAGTTACAAGTATCTGTAGAGGAGATCCAGGTATCAATCAGGTGTTTTAACTGGTTTGTCTTTCAGATCTATTTCAAAGTAAGGTAATCACATACTTAGAACTTTGAGGGGTGGAGGGGTTAATTGCTTTCTGGAGAACATTGCAGAGTGTACAAAAACATGCTTAGTGTTCTTTGTGCTCTGAGTTTCCCAGCTGGAAGGCACTTTATGCTATCTAGTTCAGCCTCTTCACTTTAAAGATGTATAAACTGAATTGCAGAGAGATTGAGTTGAATAATTCCGCATAGCTACTCAGTCAGTGGTGGGGCTGAGCTATATGTACTGTACCACCACTACTTTATAGCAAAGATTTGTCAAAAAAAATATAGCTCTCCACACATGTTTATGGACAGGACTATGTTCAATCTAGTTTTTCCCTTTTCTCATTTTCTTTTTCCTGATAATGATTGTGAGGTTCAATGTTCAAAATCAATCTCTGGCAACCAGAAAATTAAAATTAACTAGAATTTGCGGTTCTTCTGAGAAGCATGGTTAAGAAGGTTTTGCTATATTTGATAATTTCAATTTGCATTTGCACTTGCATAATACTTTGATATAGTTTATCACAATGAACACAAATATGGTAGCTTCAGGAGATGGTTTGGGGTAACAGATGCCCACCTCTCTAGGGCTTGAGGTGTGTAGCTACACTCCTATTTATTGCTACTTTGAAATTCTTCAGAGACAGCAGGTTTTTAGTTAGAAATTTGTCTCCTGAATTCATGGTAAGTGAATACGTATCATGGCTTTTCATTCAGAAGTATTTATTTAACACTTAATGTATGCCCAGCACTGTGCTAAGCTCAGTATATCAAGAGTGTAAGTAATGGCTTCTGCTCTCAAGCAACTCTTGGTCTAGAAGGAGAAACGTGTGATGTATTGTGGCAGATGTATGCAGAAGTCTGTGGCAGCACAGAGGAGGAGTATCAAGTGGGCTATTTGGTCATAGTAATGAGACTGGAGTTAAAATTTTTACCCACACTTAATCACAAGAGCTTAATCAGTCTAACTTGATGTGTGTTTAAACTTGATAAACATCCAGTTTTTAGATTTGATTTTTATTTTAAAAAATTTTTTTATTATGGTCATTTTTCTTTTTGGCAGCTGGCCAGTCTGGGGATCCGAACCCTTGACCTTGGTGTTACAAGGTGGCGCTCTAATCAACTGACATAACCAGCCAGCCCTAATTTTATTTTAATACAAAGAAATAAACAATTATGTCCAAATCATTCCCTTGTCCCAAATTTTCAAGAAGCATAAGGGAGAAAAAAGCATTTCATGTAACTTTGGTACTGTTCATATTGTCCTAAACTCTTAGAGGTTGTTGGAAAATCCTCACTATTTATATGAGCCCTTTATATTAACTCCTCCCCTTCAAACACCAGGAACAGAAAATAACCCTCCAAGTGATACAAATCAGCATAACATTGCTAGAGTTTGTACTTGAAGGACCAGAGGTCCTGTGTGGAGTCTGTTAACATAGCAAATGGGCAGGGCTAATCCACTGAGAAACTCCCTGACATGAGAGGAGGCTCAGTTGTGCACCTGGACCATACAGAACAGCATGAGAGTTCCTAGTACATCACAAAGCTTGGTGGGCTTTCTTGTGCAAGAGTGAAAACTTTGTTTTGGGAGAGGGAAAGAAGGAAGACATGGCTTAGATTAAAGCAGAATGAGTGAGGGAGAGCCAGACAGTTCACAGTCTGAGTGCTGCATTGTGTGGGAATGGCACTCACATGCCACCTGTGAAGTACCTCAAGCTAGGATATTTGAAAGGGAGAAGAATCTCAATACATCTTTCCCAAGGTTGTCATTTCAGATGACATGTTGAAGTTGTGGGTTGTTTTGTAAAGAAAAATGTTAACTGATAGTGTTTTGTGACATTCCTTGAGATCAGCTGGCAATCTGAAGTACTAAAATTAGAAACTGGATAAAGGAGTTATTGGCTGCCTTTCAGAGAGGCAAGTGCCTCCTTGATTTAGGAGAGTCTTTCACCAGCTAGTTCTCTCTCCCCTTTACATCCCTAGGTCTTTCTGGTCTATGATTTGACTCTCCTGTCTTAGTATGGACTGTCTGCTTGCACTGCCTGTCATCCCAACTCTGTAATTTGTTCATAAGCATCTCTAAATCAGTGTAGATTCCATTGCCTTCATACATATGGAGACCAGTTATCCCAACTCAAATTCTGTATGAAGTCTGACAAAGGAATTTATTTGTAAAATTATTAGTATGAAAAAAGAATGGAGCAAATAAAAATAAGTCCATTTGATTATGCAGTTAGTAAATAACCATTACTGAAAAGAAAAAAATTACATAAAATCATATTGTCTCAAAATTGGGGACACATGGCTATGAAATCTCCTTTGTATGTCTGTTGTCTGTTTCCTTACTGATGGAGTTTGGATGTGTTGTCCCCTCCAAAACTCATGTGGAAATTTGATCAACAATGTGGCAGTGTTGGAAACTGATTTAGTCATGGGGGCGGGTCCTTCATGAATGGATTAATGCTCTCCCTGGGGGCAGGGGAATTAAGGAGTGAGTTCTCACTCTATTAGTTCCCGCGAGAGCTTATTGTTTATAGGACCCTGGCACCTCCTTCCCTCTCTCTCTTGCTTCCTCTCGCCATGTGATCTGCTTGTACCCGCCAGCTGCCTGCCGCTTTCTGCCATGAGTAGAAGCAGCCTGAGGCCCATGCCAGGTGCACCTGTCCCAGAATCATAAGCCAAATATAAACCTCTGTTCTTTATAAATTACCCAGTCACAGGTAGTTCTGTTATAGCAACACAAAACGGACTAATACACTTAACATGTTCAATTTCTCTATCATGTTCAAATTTTCCCAGAAAGCATTTCATGATTAACTTCATCCCACGTGGATTTTTTTCTCTTCTTTGGTTCCAGTATTTGCTGTTGATTGCTGATAAGTTGTCTTTAAGTGTGTACCCTCTCTGTCATTCTAGGGTAGAAGCATCATGTCATAACATGCTGTCCCATGGTTAGAAAGAGTGAGGTCGTTTGCCCTTGTGGATGCTGAATCCTAGTGGGGCACCATGTGTCCTGGGTTGACTAGTGTCATCTAGGAGATTTGAGCCTTTGTAGTCTGTGCAGGATTTGATTTGGGCCTGGAGCGTAATGGATTAACCAGAGTGTAGCATCAGTGATATGGCTGTGAACAGAAAGGAGAATGGTTTAAAGAGTTCTAACAGCATTTTTTTTTTCTTGAGGGCATGGTATTTCCTCGTTTGTTCAGATTTTTTCTTTAAGTTTTTAAACTTTTTTTCTTCCCAAAATCTAAACTATAGCTGTAATATTTCTAAAGCCAGGCTCTGCTTTATTTTAACTGGGGATATACATATAATTTTGTTTCCCAAGATTTTCTGAACTACAGGCTCCCTGAGTTTGCAAAAATAGCAGTTTACTGTAGTATTTTGTTACAGAGTAGCTGCCTGCTTATTGTCACTTCTCAGGACTTTATTCCATTAATGAATTTCTAGTGAATCAGATCCTTCGGATACTTTTCAGTCTTGATTTCTAGTTGTACTTCCTGTTTATCACTGTTTTTGTTCTTGAAGTCCTTCTCCCTTGGCTTCAGTGAACTGTTGTGTACTGATCATTCGCTATCTCTTTTTAGTATTCTTTTTCAGGTGCTTTTGTTGCTTTTTCTTTGTCAGTTTGCCATTGCTAACTTGAGACATGAATAATCTGTGTGTCAAATGTTTGCAGACATGTTTTATTTGGCCCGTAGATAGTTTTGAATATGATTGTAGTAGTTGCCAACAATAAAAATATAACATTTTATAGTAAAAATCTAATTGTATGGCTTTTTGGGGGAGAAATGACCTGGCTGTACTGGGTGGCCATTCTTCTGGGAGGGGCACGTGTTCCCTTCAGTTTGCTTGGCTCCATCCAGGGCACTTCACTCATTTGTTAACCAGTGTTAACAAATTAACTGTAAAATTAACTGTAGTTAATTTTGTCTCTATCTAGTTCAGTTTACAGGCCTTGTCTTCCATGTTATATTCACCAGGTTCTTCTCTAGGACCTCTTCTTTTCTCTCCACATGTTTTCTCTGAGTACCTCTGTCCCCATCAGTTGCAGAAACCAGGTGGATGAGTCTGTTTGCCATCTTAAGCAGTTTTTTCAGTTGAGCAGGTATGCCTGCCTTTCAGTGTTTGAGTTCATTTCTTCTTTGCATTTTAGTCACATTCTTTTTGTTGCTTTCTGGTTTGTATGGTTTGATGGCTTGAAATAATTCTCTAGCAGTATATGTTAATTAAGACTTTGTCTGCTTGTAGTGATTCCTAATTGTCATTTGATTCTTCTGTGTCCCAACTGAATGGTGGTTGTATTGTACATATAAATGATATAAAGATAGAATTGCTTTGTTTTTCCTTTTTAGTGTAAATATATAGTAGCAGTGACATTTTTCTCACTTTTGCAACTTTTGAACCACTGTTTTAACATCTTCATGTAAAAACCTGTCTTTGAGGTTTATGCTGTTTCACCCTTTACCCCTCTTTGTTGTCATCTACTAAAACTCCTGGCACAGAGGTTTTTCTCATCCTACTCCCCTCAAGCCATCAGAGAGTTTATCATCAGGTTCATAGTGTTGCTATCCCCACTCCAAGTCTTGCCACCACTATGCCTGCGGACAATTAATTTAATATACTGCACTCTAAGAGCTTAAAATCTACTTGGAGATAACAAACAGTAAGTAAAAATAGTGAAATACTTAAATAAAAATAACATTTTAAGGCATCCATTGAAGAAGTGGTATATGCCCATGTTTGAGAAATTGCTAATCAAATTATATAAGCTGTTATTGGGTGGTAGACATGGTAGACACCTCTTTTCTCCTAGGCTCATGTTTCATTGTGGAGGAAGAGCACTCCAGGTAATTAATTCTCTTGGCCTCTCTTTGCTCAGGAGACGAGTGACCAATCTTATTGGAGAGTTTGGGTGAGGAACAAGGCAGGGCCTAGCTCAGTCCCTTTCCTGGGGAGCCAGCCACTTGTAGCCTGTTGCTCCTAGCTGCAAGTTTTCTAGAAATGGACCTCTGTGTGGGGAGGCCTATATTTTTCCTACTGTGACAGTCACTGGGTAAGTGAATTGGCTTAATTCTGGGTTGCAGTTTTAGGACGCCCATTGTTGCTTTGCCTTTAATATACATTTTAAAAATATGGGCTTTATTTGTAATAAAGCTGACAGTTTGGCCATCTGTTTGACTTTTTTGTCTTATTTCTCAATTATTCCATATATGGCGGGGTTATTTAATGATCCCTTAAAACCCCAGTAGTAATCATTACTAAAAAGTTCAAAGGGGAGATGATCCCTTCTAGCTTATTTGAAGTTTTAATTGGGTATTGAGCACAATTCAGGTAGGGTGTTAAAGGTGAGTTGAATAGTATGAGAAAATTCAGGCAGATAAAAGTGAGGTAAAGATCAGGAAGTTGACAGCTGGCTTGAGCAAAGGCTTTGGTAAAATGTTGGTAGTGATGGGACTAGGAAGATTGGCCGGGGCAGATTGTATAGGACTTTGAGTGCCTGCTTGACAAATTTGATATTTTTAATCCTGTAACTGGCAGGAAGCTATTGCTGGTTCCTGTGTAGGAGAATGACAAGGTTAAAGTGATGTATTAGCAAAAAGTTTTAAGAATTGATGTTTTAGTATAGTGTAATACATAAAAGAATAAGTTATCATTAGTGTCTAAGAACAGTCTAATATTCAGCAGTAATAGCTGATAGGTCTATAATCTAATAGTCACTGTAAGTCAGTTTGGAAGTACATATGGTTTAGTATTCCAGGAAATAATCTTTGTTGGAGATAATCATTCCTTAAATAGCTGTTTTGTTTTTTTTTTTTTAACAGAAGGCCACTTCCCAGGCTTATTTAGATGGACTTGAAGTCATCATTTAACATTACTATTAACTTCCCAAAGCAAACTTTTCTTAAGGAGGTGTATAAGTTTGTTTTTTATTTATTTATTTATTTTATTGAAGAGTATGGATATGAATGTTTCTTTCTTTTTTTTTTTTTTCCTTTTTGTCTTTTTTCGTGTCCGGCAACGGATCGCAAACCTCAGTGTCGCGCCCGTACCGGACTGGGACCGGCAACGGCATCGCAACCCTCGGTGTCGCGCCCGCACCTCGCTCAGCCAGTGAGCGGGAACCGGTCTGTATGTGGGATCCGAACCCTCAGCGGGAGCGCCGCCGCCCTCCCAAGCGGCACACCGTAGCAGTGCGCCACCAGGCTGGCCCTATGAATGTTTCTTAGACCTTTTGTTGTGTCTGGTGAAATAAAATGAGATGAGAAAAATAGGAATACATCCTGGGTGATGTAATCAATATTAAAAAAAAGATTTGATAGAGTAATTTAGTAGCCCTGGACAGGTTAAAAGCCTGCAAAATAAAATCACTTTTGTAATTTTTGGCTCTGTTGCTTGCAGATAGTTGAGGTCAAAATAGGTGTCTACCAGGATGGGCAAAGACCATTTTGTAACCTCAGCAGTACATTACAAAATTGCTTTTTCTTAAGCTTTTTCTTTTTCATCTTTTCTTCTACCACTCTTTCCTCTGTTGGCATTCTACTCCCCTACCCCCTAGCCACTACTGGAATTGAAGGAGCCATGTTCATCTTTGCCTTGGCTGCGTTAGATTGTCTGGCAAATGAGACCAAAAATATGTCTGCTCAAGGGGATTTCAAGACTGTCAGACCACAGTGTACTTGGGGAGTGAGGGGGACATTGATAGGAAGGTTAAATGAGTATCCGAGGTTATAGACGTGCCTTGTGTGAGTAATTTTCATTTTAATTACAAATAATGTTTTTTTCTTTTTGTTCTTAGTTTTTAATTGTACAGGTAGTGCTTGTAATTGTAGATGATACAAAACACTATCCTTTTCAAAGATAATTACTATTAACAGTTGTATATATTTCCATATTTCCAGTCTCTATGTTTAGATAAACATGACTTTAGTATATTTATTGCTCTGCAGCTTGCTTTTATTCACGTAATAATTTTGGTGGCAGCTCAGTTGGTTAGAGTGTGGTATTGATAACACCAAGGTCAAGGGTTTGGATCCTCACACTGGCCAGCCACCAAAAAATGTATATGTATATTTATATGTATACATATATAAAAATATATATGCACACACACTATATATAATATGTGCATATGTGTATATTTTTGGTGGCTTTTCCATATCAGTAACTTTCAGGAGGGCTATATAATAAGTAGTCCATAGGAAGTAATGACAATAATTTATTTGACCACTTTCCTATTGATGGGTACTGGAAAGATTTTTATCTTTATCTTTTATAACTTGTAAGTTATAAACTATGCCAGGCAATATTTTGAAATCTAAGAAAGGAGATTGGTATTATTAGCTTTTTCTACTGATAAAAGAATAAGCATTTATATCAGTAGAATAAATTCTTTTTATTTATTTTCGTGCCAGAGACAGTGCTAAATTATTTATATATATCACATAAGCTTTACAACAACCCTGTGTCATAGGTGTTACACCCCTTTGCGGGTAGGGGGAAAAAATGAGAGTCACTTGTCTAAGGTCTTACCTCTTGTGAATGGAAGAACAAGAATTAAAACTCATCTGTCTCGGGCCGGCCCCATCTGTCTC
>NW_007727739.1:455472-464397 GCF_000696425.1 Galeopterus variegatus | reverse complement strand
AAAAAATGGATATAAATGAATCTAACATAATAATCCAGAATGTGCCATACAAGTCTGTTATTACTATTTTAATAATGGGCAGTCCTCTTTCAGAAAAGGAGCTGAATAGTTAAATTCTTTCTAAACTGAAGGAGGTCTTCTTGTTTGGATTATCACTGCTTAATGTCAGCTGTTCCCACTGAGGTCTTTTTTTTTTTTTTTTTTTTCCTTTTTGGTTTTTTTTCCGTGTCCGGCAACGGATCGCAACCCTTGGTGTTGCTCCCACACCTCGCTCAGCCAGTGAGCGGAACCAGTCTGTATGTGGGATCCGAACCCTCGGCGGAAGCGCCACCGCGCTCCTAAGCGGCGCACTTTAGCAGTGCGCCACCGGGCCGGCCCCCCACTGAGGTCTTTTGACTTCCCTGGATACTTTACAATGCATTTTCCCAATATTTTACTTTTCTGGCCACTCTTCACATTTTTGGCAGCTCATTCATCAAAACAAAACACCCTCCTATCACTTAATTGTGTTAAAAGCCTAATTTAAGTGAAAGATACCTCTAGAAAACTTTATTAAACAGCTATGAATATACATGCAGAGGCCATCCTTAACATTAGGAGCTGGCAGCATATGGGAAGCTTAACATTTAAGTGATTGTTTTGCCATTTTGAAACAGGTGATATTTTCTAGGAAATAAAACTGTAAATCCTGGTAGATAATAATACAGAGTTGCAAAGAACTGGATTATATTTGCTGTCAGGAAAACTCCATTCAGTAAGGCCAAGGCATCAACAGTTGTCTTTGAATATTTAAGCAGCAGAACTGAACATTAAGGGCCGGCCCGTGGCTCACTCGGGAGAGTGCGGTGCTGATAACACCAAGGCCACGGGTTCGGATCCTATATAGGGATGGCCGGTTGGCTCACTAGCTGGTTGACAACACCAAGCCAAGGGTTGAGATCCCCTTACCGGTCATCTTTAAAAAAAAAAAGAACTGAACATTAACTATTGTTTTTTTCCAATTCAGTTTCTCCCTCTAAGTGATGGTCTGTTATCCGAGCAGCACCTATATTGAATTCACAGAGAATAATATGAATTATTAGAGTAAATTCATTCCACCTACTTTTTAGTTTTGTTTTGGAGTGCAAATAATTCTCAGGTGTGGGTCACATCTCATTTTAAAATTATAGTTCTTGTGTTTGTCTTACATTTTATCTGCTAATCTCAAATGTGTTTAAGAATCTGCTTTATTTTATAACCACTATAATTTAGAGTACGACCAATGTCCTCTCTAAAAATAATTTTTTTGGTAGGTAACATTCACATGGTTTAAAATTCAAAAAATATAAAAGAGCATACAGTGAGAAGATTTTGACACCTGTCCTCCCCTAGAGACAGTGAGGTCAGTTTCTATACATCTGTACCTCCCCCAGCCCCACCTTTTTACACAGTGGTGGCCCACTATGCTGTTCTACACATTGCTTTCTTCTCTTAACAGTGTGTAGTGCAGTTCATTCTTTATCAGTGCATAAAGAGTTTCCTCACCCTGCTTCACCCCCACTGCCTTACAGTTGTAGAGCATTCCCTTATTGATGGACATTTAAGCTTTTAAAATCTGCTTTTACTCATTCTATTGAAGAAGTATTTATTGAGCACTTGCTGTGTGCTAGGCACTGTTCTTTGCACTTAGGATATAATGTATAAAGCAGGGGAATTTCCTGTCTTCATGGAGCCAGTTCTAATTTGGGGAGACATTCAGTAAACTTTGATGTGTATTTTGTACATATGTCAGTTTGGGTGCCAAATATGTAAGATGAACTCTTAGAATTGGAATATGTGGTTTAAAGGGTATATGTATTTTTCATTAGGGTGGTTAACTGCCAGATTACTTTTCTTAGAAAATGTACTGATTTAGATACCTACTATTAGCAATGTTTGAGTGCCTGTTTTTTTTTCATACTGTTTCCAACAAAGTATGTTAAGCAGACTTTTTGATCTTTACTAGTTTGAGTGAGAAACGTATCTCAGTGTAATTTTCATTTGCATTTTTGAGAAAAGTTTACCATTTGTATATATTGAAAGTCATTTATATTTGCTTTTCTGAGGCTGTTTATATCCTTTGCTCATTTTTCTGTTGAGTTTTTAATTTTTTTATTTACTGTAGTGGCTCTTTATAAGTTACGGTTCTTTAATATTCATTCATTCGTTTTGGCCCTGGAAATGTGAGATGTTTTTCTTATCAAGCCTTTTCATATTGTTCGATAGAATGTTACATGTGAATGGATATCAATGTTGTCTCTATGTTAGAAATCACAGGGGTAATTTAACATCTCATCTTATTTAGTATTTAGGGAAGACATTAGAGATTTCATGTGTTCTAGCCTAAAAATTTGAATTCATATAAGAACAAAACTGTAAAATAAGCATTATGTTACTATGTTTGGTTATCATAAATAGTAGTTAGATGATCACCTGTGCTTAGCATATGTATACGTGGCATTTTTCTACTGCATGGCTGAAAATAGTATTTGTTGACTGTCACCTTTATCCCTTCTAAAATGGGAAGTAATTAATGGATGAGAAAGTCAATACTTAGATTAATTATAAGCCATAGGAGAGCACTGAGAAATGACCAACTAGATTACTTATTTTACAACTCAAGTAGTAAATTAATTATAATTTACTAATTTATTAGAATTTATTAATTTATTGTAATAAGTTAATTATTTATAAAATTAATGTATCACTCAAGGAGTAATAAATTAATAATAAGGAATATATACAGTAGTCTCCCCCCCATCCCCATGGGATGTTTTCCAAGACCACTGGTGGATGCCTGAAACTGAGGATACTAATCCCTATATGTACTATGTTTTTTCCTATACATACCATATTAATCTGTTTCTGTTGCTTATAACAAAATACCTGGAACTGGGTAATTCATAAAGAAAACAAATTTTATTGTTTACAGTTTTGGAGGCTGGGAAGCCCAAAGTCCAGGAAATACATTTGGTGAGGTGACTCTACAGCAATGCAGGTTGTCACATGGCAAGAATAGTGGAGCAGAGAGAGCACTAACCTCCTCATTCACTTTCCTTTTAAAGCCATCAGAACCACTCCTCTTATTCCAAGAATGGATCAATCCATTCACACGGGTACAGTCCTAACAGTCTAATCACCTCTTCAAGGTCTCACCTTTCAATTACCATAACAGAATAAGATTTCCCTTTCTTAACAGTTACAGTGGGGATTAAGCTTCAGTGAGTTAGAGGGGATATTTAATCCACTGCGCATATATACCTATGATAAAGTTTAATTTATAAATTAGGCACAGTAAGAGATTAACAACAATAACAAATAATAAGATAGAACATTTATAACATATACTGTAATAAAAATTACGTGTGTAGTCTCTTTTAAAATATCTTATTTAAAATATCTATTTTCAGAGTATGGTTGACCGGAATGTGTTAAATGAAACTGTGGAAAGTGAAACCATTGATAAGGGGGGACTACTGTATTACATCTTTTTTTACCAGGTCCTGGCACAGGGCTCCTAAAATCCTTGTAATTTCCTGAGTGATGGGGTGAGAGGAGTGTCTTTTGTTATCCATAATAATCTCCTTTCAATCATCCCTGACTTTATGCTAATGATGTGATTGTTGGTGGGCCCCTAATAGCTCCAGGATGGGGGCTGGTTGTCACAGGAACTAACCATATGATGAGAGGGTTAGAACTTTAAGCCCCTCCACCCTCCAGGGAAGAGAGAGGGTCTGGAAATTGAGTTCATTCACCATTGGGTAATGATTTAATCAATCATGCCTACATAAGGAAATCTTTACAATCCTCAACAATCTTTTCAATCCTAAACAGGGTTTGGAGAGTGTCTGGGTTGGTGAAAATATTGAGGTCCTGTGAGGGTGATCTGCCTGTAGAGGGCATGGTAGCTCTGTGCCCTTGACTTTCTTCATACCTTGCCCTGTGTACCTCTTCCATTATACATTAAGTAAACCTAAGTAAATGTTTCCTTGAGTTTTGTGAGGCATTCTAACAAATGATCAAACCTGAGGAGGGGGTCATGGGAAACTCTCATTTGTAGACAAGTTGGACAGAAGTTGTGGATAACCTGGGGACCCACTACTTGTATTTGGCATCTGAAGCAGGAGGCAGTGTTGTGGGACTGAGCCCTTAACCTGTAGGGTCTGCACTAACTCTGGAGTAGTGTCAGAATTTAATTGTAGGACACCCAATTGATGTCTCTAGAGAATTGGAGAGTTGCTTCCTGTGAAAAACCCATACCGTTGGTATCAGAAGTGTTGTGAGAGTATAGAAAAAGGGTTTACTTTCTTAGCCACACTCAGGCCAGAGTTTTGTTTAGATTCAGAATGTCTGCATTCTTTTTATCTCCTCTTAAAAAGAATAAGGAGATGCTCTGGAAATTGAATTTCCTCCCACACCCCACCCTCTGAAGCCCTCATATTTCTAGTCAAACAGAAAAGTAAAAGATGGAACCATTTCTTTTACGACAAGCTGATGGATTTTGGACGTGGCCAGCACCATTGTGCACACAATAAGCACCAGCACGAAACAGCCGTTGGCCTCGTCTTCCACTTCAACACCAAGCCCCTCTCCCCTCTTCCCTTTACGAGAAGCCTCCTGACTTAGAAACAACTTTCTGGCTTCTGCATTGGCACAGTTCTCCACCCAGTTACATCAACCTAATGGTCCCTCCCCCCGTACACTTCACGCCCCAAAGCTAATATAAACTCTCACAAACCCATTGTTGGGCTGTCCACCATTTTCAGGGCAGCCCCGGGCTGTCCTTCATTTTGAGTACAGCCTGGCAGATTTCTTTCTTTAATAAAGCTTGAATGGTACCAGCATCCCGGCTCACTTTCTTTCATTATGGTGCCGAAACCTGGGAAGGGTTTTGCCAACGTTGTGACCGATGCCCAACGTTGTGTTGATTGGCCCTCGGCCGCCCTTCCTGGACCTATCATAACTGGATGCCTCTAGGACTCTCTCCTTTTGCCATTTCAGACCAACGCATCCAACACTGGCCTCAATTCAGGGTGAGTCAGTGGGTCTGTCCTGCCTACTTCTACAGGTTCCCCCGTCTACTCTCTACGACTTTGGTCTCTACAAAGCCCAGGCAACTGGCCAAGGGAACTCTTCTTGTGCCCCCCAGCTATTGAAGGACGCTTCATTAGTGGGTCATGGCTTTTCTCTCGAGAAGAAGAAGGTAGACAGCAGAGAGGACACTCTTTGTTGACATGCTTCTTCTACCAGGACTGACTGTCCTTTCTCACCCTCTACACGGGATCCCCACAATCCAAACCTCCATGGTCTATGCCCGTGGGCTGTCTCCTGGCCAATTTCTTGGCCTCCAGGGAAACATTAGACCTAAATGTCTAGTGTTCTACTGTACTCCGTGCTCTACGCCTCTGGGCTGTCTCCTGGCCAATTTCTCAGCCTCCAGGGAGACATTAAAACTCAAATGCCTCATTACAATGGATCCCAGTGGCCACAAGATGGCACTTGATTTAGACACTCACCAAAACAGCAAAAGCTGTAGAGATTTCTTGTTCTGGCCTTCTCCTATCTCTGAAAGTGTTCTTCTCTGTCAAAACTGTCCCATGTCTCAAATTCTTCTAGCTCACGCTCCACCTCTCCTTCCAGACTCGGATCAATCTTCTGATCCATCAGCCCTCCACATTTCTCTCTCTTCCCCACACCTGGCCTCCAGACACCCATCTTCAGCCCAGCTCCTCCCCTTCTCCCCCTTCTCAGGTAACAACCACCTCAGCTCCAGCTTTTTATAACCCTTCTGTGAAGTGGCTGGGACAGAAGGAATTGTGTGATCCATGTACAGGGAGCAGGTCTGGACGGTGGCTCAGGTACATGCTCAAAATAGTAGGCAGCCTGTGGGAGCCATTGCTGTTCCTTGCACGGACCCAAATTGGAACTACCAGGCTGGCCATGGGGATTGAGATCTCCAGGATAACATGATCACACACCTACTTCACAGCCTCCAAAAGGCTACTCACAAGTCAGTCAATTATGACAAGCTTAGAGAAATCACAGAGATCCACTGAAAATCCCAGTGAGTCCCTAACCCGTCTCTCTGAGGCTTTACATGAATACACATGTATAGATCCAAACTCCCCTGCAAGCATGGCCCTCTTACACTCTCATTTCATTACCCAATCAGCCCCTGATATTCGAAAAAACTAAAAGAGATCAGGCCAAATACCTCCTCCTGGCTAATGCCATCCAAGGCTCACATATTACAAAGCTGGCTGCCTTAAGAGGCAAGCCACCTGGGAACTGCTTCAAATGCAGTCAGCCAGGCCACTGGGCACAAGCATGTCCCAATCCACGGCCCCGTCCAGGGCCCTGTCCTCACTGCAAACAGCCAGGTCACTGGGGGATTGACTGTGCCACTCGGCAGAGAGGGAGTGGCCCAATCCCCAACCTACAATCTTTGGCTTCACGGCCATCCCTACTGGAGCTTCTCGGCTTTGCCTAGGAGGATGACTGACGATGCCCAGGGCCCAAGGCCCCCACGGAGATCACCACACGTGAGCCCAGGGTAATTCGCCTCATAGCAGGTAAGCCGATCTCTTTTGTTGTCAATATAGGGGCCATTTACTCTACCCTTCCTGAATATGCAGGACCAACAACCCCATCCTATATCACAATAGTAGGGGTCACGGGATCAGAATACCACCCACGGAACACTCAAACCCTACATCACACCCAGTTCACACACAAAATCTTTTTTTTTTTTTTTTTTCCCTTTCTGTCTTTTTTCGTGACCGGCAACGGATCGCATCCCTCAGTGTCGCGCCCGTACCGGACCGGGACCGGCAACAGGATCGCAACCCTTGGTGTTGCTCCCGCACCTCGCTCAGCCAGTGAGCGGCCGGTCTGTACGTGGGATCCGACCCCTCGGCGGGAGCGCTGCCGCGCTTCCCAGGCGGCGCACTGTAGCAGTGCGTCACCGGGCCGGCCCCCACACACAAATTCTTAATAATGCCTCAGTGCCCAACCCCCTTACTGGGACAGGACATCCTTTTCAAATCCAAAGCTACTCTTACCCTAAACACTTTAACTCCAGCTACAGTACTCCTGTTACAGGCCGCACCCACACCTGGCCCCTGAGGCTTCCTCCTTCCCCTCCCCCTCGGACAAGGTTAATCCCTAGTACAGGATGCTTCTTCACCCTTCATTGCTACTCACTGTTCCCCTATCCTTGTTAAATTGATGAACCCCTCTTTGTTCCCTAATGTCCCACAGTACCCCATCACTAACAAACAACTAATAGGCTTAAAACCCATCGTACACAAACTCCTTTCTTCTCATCTCTCACGGCCTATGCACTCGCCTTTTAATACACCCATCCTTGCAGTTATAAAGCCTAACAGCTCATACCATTTAGTACAGGACTGATCCTGACACGTGCCATTGCAACAACTTACTGGGGCAGTACTGCCTCAGGTTTCAGGATAGCCTGCACTTTCTGGCCAGGACTTAGCTCAAGACTTATCTGAACTTCTCCTAATCTCTAGCACTTTAATACAATATGTGAATGACCTCCTCCTTTGTAGCCCCTCCTATGAGGATTTACAGGCCCACACTGTTGCTCTCCTTAATTTCCTGGCCTCCAGGAGATATCCAGTGTCCCCAGCAAGGCCCAAATTTCTTCTCCTTCAGTTCAAGAGTCTAATTTCTGAACTCCCTACTCCTACCACAAAGGGTGAAATCCTTTCTTTCTTGGGGCTTTGCCTATGGATTCCTACTTTGGCGTGCTAGCAAAGCCACTTTATGGGGCAGCCAAAGGGGATCCTGCCATTCCTTTAGATCCCACAAAGCCCATTCATTCTCCCTTCCAGTGATTAAAAGCCGCTCTCATTGCAGCCACAGCTGTAACTCTCTTAAACCTATCTCATCCTTTTATCCTATACGTCAGCAAAACCCAAAGATTGGCAGTTGGGGTTAGGGGACAAAAGGCAGAAGATATTTTCTCCCCGGTTACAAACTTCTCTAAATAAGTAGACACCACATCTCGAGAATGGGCCCCTGTTTATGGGCCTTGGTGGCAGCCGCCCTTTTAGCATAAGAAAGCTCTAAACTAACTTTTAAACAGCAAACACTCAAGACCTTCTCAGCCATAAGGCGAAGTCAATTCTCTCCCTTTCCTGCCTTCAACTTATTCACCATACTTTCATTGAAAACTCCCAGTTCTCCTTTAAACCTTGCCCTCCCTTAAAATCCAGCAACTCTCATCACAAAACACTCATGACCCTTAGAACAAAATTGCGTGGAGGCTTTAGACCTCTTTCTCAATCCCTTTCTGCACATCCCTCCGCATCCCATTATGCGGTTCATAGATGGGAGTGCCACCTCCACGCCTGCCCCCCAGGTAGGTTATGCCATAGTAAATCTAACACAAGCTATTGTGGCTGCACAACTCCCAAAGGAGGTTGGGGTTATACACTGAGAATACACAAAACCTCCAATGACCCCATAGCCCAGGGAAACAAACTGGTGGATCTAACTGCAAAACAGGCTGCTCAATCACCAGGCCCCCACTCTTCCTCTCCTGCTCAGGTCCTTCTCATGGTCCCTATGCCCTTATCCCAGTACACACTCCAAGAAATACAACACCTTCAACAATTGGGGGGGGGGCACAGAGAAAGAACAACTGGTATACTCTCTCCGGTTGATATATCCTCCCTACCACACAAGCTGAGAAAATCCTTTTAGATTTCCACAATTCAGTTCATATAGGCTATGAACTCCTACTATGCCTTCCTCAGCCCTTATATTACTCTCCCCACAAAGGACACATATCTTCTAACCTTAGTAGATACTTTTCAGATTGGTTTGAGGCTTTTCCCTGCACTTCAGAGGATGCTATAGCAGTAACACATGCTCTCACCT
>NW_007727739.1:436047-455462 GCF_000696425.1 Galeopterus variegatus | reverse complement strand
TGTCTTTTTTCGTGACCGGCAACGGATCGCATCCCTCAGTGTCGCGCCCGTACCGGACCGGGACCGGCAACAGGATCGCAACCCTTGGTGTTGCTCCCGCACCTCGCTCAGCCAGTGAGCGGCCGGTCTGTACGTGGGATCCGAACCCTCGGCGGGAGCGCTGCCGCGCTTCCCAGGCGGCGCACTGTAGCAGTGCGTCACCGGGCCGGCCCCCACACACAAATTCTTAATAATGCCTCAGTGCCCAACCCCCTTACTGGGACAGGACATCCTTTTCAAATCCAAAGCTACTCTTACCCTAAACACTTTAACTCCAGCTACAGTACTCCTGTTACAGGCCGCACCCACACCTGGCCCCTGAGGCTTCCTCCTTCCCCTCCCCCTCGGACAAGGTTAATCCCTAGTACAGGATGCTTCTTCACCCTTCATTGCTACTCACTGTTCCCCTATCCTTGTTAAATTGATGAACCCCTCTTTGTTCCCTAATGTCCCACAGTACCCCATCACTAACAAACAACTAATAGGCTTAAAACCCATCGTACACAAACTCCTTTCTTCTCATCTCTCACGGCCTATGCACTCGCCTTTTAATACACCCATCCTTGCAGTTATAAAGCCTAACAGCTCATACCATTTAGTACAGGACTGATCCTGACACGTGCCATTGCAACAACTTACTGGGGCAGTACTGCCTCAGGTTTCAGGATAGCCTGCACTTTCTGGCCAGGACTTAGCTCAAGACTTATCTGAACTTCTCCTAATCTCTAGCACTTTAATACAATATGTGAATGACCTCCTCCTTTGTAGCCCCTCCTATGAGGATTTACAGGCCCACACTGTTGCTCTCCTTAATTTCCTGGCCTCCAGGAGATATCCAGTGTCCCCAGCAAGGCCCAAATTTCTTCTCCTTCAGTTCAAGAGTCTAATTTCTGAACTCCCTACTCCTACCACAAAGGGTGAAATCCTTTCTTTCTTGGGGCTTTGCCTATGGATTCCTACTTTGGCGTGCTAGCAAAGCCACTTTATGGGGCAGCCAAAGGGGATCCTGCCATTCCTTTAGATCCCACAAAGCCCATTCATTCTCCCTTCCAGTGATTAAAAGCCGCTCTCATTGCAGCCACAGCTGTAACTCTCTTAAACCTATCTCATCCTTTTATCCTATACGTCAGCAAAACCCAAAGATTGGCAGTTGGGGTTAGGGGACAAAAGGCAGAAGATATTTTCTCCCCGGTTACAAACTTCTCTGGTACAGCAGCCTATGAGGATTCACAGGCCCACACTGGTGCTCTCCTAATTGCCTGGCCTCCAGGGGATATCCACTGTCCCCACAAGGCCCAAATTTCTTCTCCTTCAGTTCAAGAGTCTAATTTCTGAACTCCCTACTCCTACCACAAAGGGTGAAATCCTTTCTTTCTTGGGGCTTTGCCTATGGATTCCTACTTTGGCGTGCTAGCAAAGCCACTTTATGGGGCAGCCAAAGGGGATCCTGCCATTCCTTTAGATCCCACAAAGCCCATTCATTCTCCCTTCCAGTGATTAAAAGCCGCTCTCATTGCAGCCACAGCTGTAACTCTCTTAAACCTATCTCATCCTTTTATCCTATACGTCAGCAAAACCCAAAGATTGGCAGTTGGGGTTAGGGGACAAAAGGCAGAAGATATTTTCTCCCCGGTTACAAACTTCTCTAAATAAGTAGACACCACATCTCGAGAATGGGCCCCTGTTTATGGGCCTTGGTGGCAGCCGCCCTTTTAGCATAAGAAAGCTCTAAACTAACTTTTAAACAGCAAACACTCAAGACCTTCTCAGCCATAAGGCGAAGTCAATTCTCTCCCTTTCCTGCCTTCAACTTATTCACCATACTTTCATTGAAAACTCCCAGTTCTCCTTTAAACCTTGCCCTCCCTTAAAATCCAGCAACTCTCATCACAAAACACTCATGACCCTTAGAACAAAATTGCGTGGAGGCTTTAGACCTCTTTCTCAATCCCTTTCTGCACATCCCTCCGCATCCCATTATGCGGTTCATAGATGGGAGTGCCACCTCCACGCCTGCCCCCCAGGTAGGTTATGCCATAGTAAATCTAACACAAGCTATTGTGGCTGCACAACTCCCAAAGGAGGTTGGGGTTATACACTGAGAATACACAAAACCTCCAATGACCCCATAGCCCAGGGAAACAAACTGGTGGATCTAACTGCAAAACAGGCTGCTCAATCACCAGGCCCCCACTCTTCCTCTCCTGCTCAGGTCCTTCTCATGGTCCCTATGCCCTTATCCCAGTACACACTCCAAGAAATACAACACCTTCAACAATTGGGGGGGGGGCACAGAGAAAGAACAACTGGTATACTCTCTCCGGTCGATATATCCTCCCTACCACACAAGCTGAGAAAATCCTTTTAGATTTCCACAATTCAGTTCATATAGGCTATGAACTCCTACTATGCCTTCCTCAGCCCTTATATTACTCTCCCCACAAAGGACACATATCTTCTAACCTTAGTAGATACTTTTCAGATTGGTTTGAGGCTTTTCCCTGCACTTCAGAGGATGCTATAGCAGTAACACATGCTCTCACCTCAGAAATCATCCCTCGTTTTGGCCTCCCCACCAGTCACTCACTCGCCTACGGGCTGCCCCCGCAAGCCCACAGGCCTCAGCCCCCTCAAACTTATGTATGGTAGGCCCTTCACTCTCACACCTCTCCCTTCCAGCTCATCACCTTTAGGCCAGTATCTCCCTACTCTTTCACTCATTAGGGATCATAGGGAACAGGCCAACCTTCTATTACCTCATCCTTTCCGCAACACCCTCTCAGACTTTAAACTGAGCCCAGGATAGCAAGTGTATATTAAAACCCGAATCCCAAAGTCTCTCTTGCCATGTTGGGAAGGGTCTTATAGTACTTCTCACCACCCCCACAGCAGTAAAAGTACTAAGAAAGACCGCTTGGTATTACTTATCCTTGGTAAAGCTATCACCTGAGACTTGACCCAAAGAATCTGTTAACAAGCCAGAGGGGTCCCCCTGCTCAACCCCCAACCCAACATCTCCTCACACTTTGTCCATTTTAGAACCCACAAAACTGAAATCTCTGGGACCTTCACTCCCCCAATCCCAGAAGAAGGATGATCTTTCCCCCGGCGATTATCCTCTCGCTCTTGCAGGCCTGCTTCACATCTCTCACACAAGAACTACTATTATACCATCTGTTCTAGTACTTGCTACAGGATTGGCAGTGGCTGCCCCAAAAGATTGTAACATTATGGGAAGATTTCTCCTGGCACTTCTTTACCTCCTATCAGTAGGATGCTTCTTAGCAATTTCACTGTGGTAATGTCCCCCTTAAATTCTTTTGGCTCTCTAGCCCTTCGCATCCTTCCCGTGTTTTTCCTCCTATCTCAATGCTCCCCCTTACCTGGAACATGGAGGTTCCAGGTCTGCAGGGACAATGCAGTCCTCAGCGAATCAGACTGGTCCCTGAGCGACTGACTCATCTGTTTCCCATTTTGTGAGAAACTTCTTGTGGTCATCCCCCTCCCTGTTGATGCAGCCTGCAATGTTTCCACAAACGTCTCTTCACTTTCCTTTAATCTCACCTCAGTGGGGACTGTCAGCATTATGCGGGTCCTGCCCACACTCTGCTTTACTGACACCAAATGCTAGCACTCACTTACTCCCTCGTCATCCATGCCTAAAACCGGAAAACATTTCCTTCGTAAAACTACGTTATCCTGTTGCCTGCCCCCCTAACATGATTTCTTGCATATTCTTTTAACTTGTCCCTGACATCACCCTCAAGACAGATGGAGAGATGGAGAGATGAAGATGGGACTGGGACTAACTTTGGCCCCTCCTCTCAGGAAGTGTCCCCCGCTCCCGTAGGGCACTAATTGTACCTTTTTAATTGCGGCAGGGATCCTTCCTGCTACTGGAACTGGCATAGCGGGCCCTGCTACTGCCTCTCAATTTTATCAAAAACTCTCAGAAGAACTAAGCATAGATAACATCTCCTCTCTCCAGTGACAGGTCACCTCACTTGCGACAGTCTACAGTTGCTTTACAGAACTGTTGGGCCCTTTACTTCCTTATAGCCGAGAAGGAAGGCACCTGCCTCTTCTCAGGGGACGAATGCTGTTATTATGTAAATGAGTCTGAGGTGATCCAAAACAACTTAAACCATTTCACTGAACCCTTGGATACCCTGGCTTATGCCCCAACAAGGACCCCTAACTGTGCCTCATCCTACTTTTTGGTCCCTGTCTCTTTTGGTGTTTCTCTAATTTCTTGCAGGAACGTATACAGGCTTTCACCAACCGAAAGGTTGCCAAATTGTTCCTGCAAGGAGGATATCAGCCCCTCAGAATCAGCGACCCTTCCCCAGAGTAGTACAGCCTCCCCACATGAAACCAGTACCCCGCCACCTAATTGTTTTGCCCGCCAACATAAATCTTTCATTTTTTTCATGTCTTCGCCCATCTCCAGCAGGAAGGACCTTCAGAAGAATGAGACCTTCGCCCCTTTTCCCTTCTTCTTATACTTAAAAGGCAGAAATGATGGATTTTGGATGTGGCCAGTGCCATTGTGCACACAATAAGCACCAGCTCAAAATAACCACCAGCCTCGTCTTCCACTCCAACATCAAGCCCCTCCCCTCTTCCCTTTACGAGAAGTCTCCTGACTTAGAAACAACTTTCTGGCTTCTGCATTGGCACAGTTCTCCACCCATTTACATCAACCTAATGGGCCCCCCCCCCTACACTTCACGCCCCAAAGCTAATATAAACTCTCACAAACTCATTGTTGGGGCTGTTCATCATTTTCAGGGCAGCCCCGGGCTGTCCTTCATTTTGAGTACAGCCTGGCAGATTTCTTTTTTTAATAAAGCTTCAACGGTACTGGCATCTCAGCTCACTTTTTTTCACCAGCCTCTTTTTAATATTTAAGGAAATTAATCAAATCAGACACTTCCTTCTTGCTTCTCCCATAGCTCAAATGTATTTGGTTTTATTTTTTCTGGCTCTTTCTCTTTATCTCCTTTATTAACTAACACCTCTCCCCCAATACATTTAAGGATTCAAAAAATTTTAGTTCTTGGCCTAATGCTTTTCTCTGGCTACAACTTCTCCTTAGGAGATCTTATCTATTTCTGGAATTTCAGTGTCCATCATGTTGGTAAAAGCACAAAATGTGACATAATTATGTTGGAGGACTGGATGAAAGGAGAAATAGGATAGGAGGGGTAGAACAGTTTAGTCCACTGATAGCATGGCAGAAATTCAATAAATAATTCATAAAATTGATAACCAAGAAATAGCCATATAAGCAAATTACTTAGAAAAATTGAGGTCAATACTGGAGGAAATGCCTAGAAGATTTGAGGATATTTGCTCCTGGGAACAGAGACTGGGGATTAGGGAGGGAGGGTAGTAGGATTCTTTTTTCATCATAATCCATTTCATTCTTTCTTTGCTTTTTAAGCTGTGTACACATGTTACTATTATAAGAATTTAGTTAAAAGTTAGAACATATGAGTATTTAACAGAATTATTGGCTAGAAAATACATCTTTAAAGAAGTGGTTAAAATATAAGATTCATGGGCCGACCCCATGGCTCACTCGGGAGAGTGCGGCGCTGGGAGCACTGAGGCCATGGGTTCGGATCCTACATGGGGATGGCTGGTGCGCTCACTGGCTGAGTGCGGTGCGGACAACACCAAGCCAAGGGTTACGATCACCTTACCGGTCACACACACACAAAAAATATATATATATATATATATATATATATATATATATAAGATTCATAAAGGACAAAGACCTTGTGTAATTCTATGTCTCCAGTGCCTAGGATAGACTTGACATATAGTGGGGGCTTAATAAATATTTACTGAATGAATGAAGCAATTACACAGATGAAATTTCCAGAACAGGAATGAAATTAGAACCTTTAGGATAGCAGGCAAACACTCTCTACTGGTCTGTAAGCTCTATAGAGCTAGGGGCCTTACTTGCTTTTTGCTGTGTCTTGTATACACATCTGGTACAGAGTAGATACACAGTAAATATTTAGGGCTCACTTCTGAATGGACTATTCAAGAATCACAGCCTTGAGTGTAAGAAGAAAGTTTAGTTCCTCTAGCTTGCATCTTGTTACATCTATACAGTTGTAATAGGCTCCTTGCTTCACATGGTTGATTCTTTCGTTAGGCATAAGGTCAGAATAACTCAGTTGTTCAGAGGTTTTACGTATTCTATACACTTTTTAAGTAGGGTTTTCCGTGAACAAAACTTGGCATTATAGATGATTAAGACTCAGTATGTGACTCCAAAGAACATGTGTATTTAACTATTATATACAAGACATAGTGTGAGGCCTCTCTTAATCTGTTAGGGCTCCTATAACAAAAATACCAGAGAGTCAGTGGCTTATAAACAACAAATTTATTTTTACAGTTCCTGGAGGCTGGGAAGTCTAAGATCAAGGTGCCAGCAGATTTAGTGTCTGGTGAGGGTCTGCTTCTTGGTTCATCAACTGTGCCTTCTTGCTGTGACTCACATGGTGGAAACAATGAGGGTTTTTCTGCGGACTTTTTTATAAGTGCACCAATCCCATTCATTAGGTCCACCCTCATATCAACTGTGCCTTCTTGCTGTGACTCACATGGTGGAAACAATGAGGGTTTTTCTGCGGACTCTTTTATAAGTGCACCAATCCCATTCATTACGTCCACCCTCACCTAATCACCTTCCAAAGGCCCCACCTCCAAATACCTCCACATTGGGGATTAGGTTTCAACATGTGAATTTTCACAGCAAGGCCTAAGCAGCTTGTGTTGGAGAAAATAGGAAGATGTCATTAAATTTCATTTGGTCTGGAAAGGTGGAAGAACTGATGGAAGTTTAGATCGGAGAAGGAAAGGGACATATCAGGAAGGCTTTGTTTCCTTTCTTTCCCCCTCTTTTTTTTTTTTCTTTCTTTCTGTCTTCCTTTGTTTCTGCATTTACACAGTGCCTGCCATAAGCCAGGAAATTGCTCCATTCTGGAAGAGGAAAGATAAATTAAGGATCTCAGAGTCTGGTGAGAGAGACAGACATGAAAACAAACAAACAAACAAAAATGATGAGTGTAGTGAAGGAATTCTAGCAAAAGATTAAGGACTTAGGCAGTGTCTCACAGGCAGATCAACAGCTTTGGTGTGAATAGAAGTGTTAAGTATAATACCATTTTTTGAATTGCTATTTGCCAGGCATTGTGCTATGAACTTTTTCATACATTTAATCTTAATAACCCTCAAAATAACTCTATGAAATACTTGCATATATAAGTAGGTATTATTATTATTATTCTCATTTTATAGATGAGGCAGGCATATGATTTAAGTTACTTCTCTAAGATCTCATAGTCCATAAATGCTTGAACTATATTCAGGTTTGACTCCAGAGTTCATTCTACTTAAAAAACCACCAGAGAAACACTTGTATATTACTGGTGGTGTTGTAAAATGATGCAGTCATCTTGGAAAACAGTTTGGCAGTTCCTCAAGAGGTTGAATAGAGGTACCATATGATCCAACAAGAGAAATGGAAACAAACATCCACATAAAAACTTGTAAATGAACATCCAAACAGCATTATTCATAATATTCCCAAAGTGAAACAACTCAAATGTCATCAGCTGATGAATGGATAAACAAAATGTGGTATATCCATATATTGGAATAATATTTAGTCAAAGGACATAGGAAGGAATGAACTGATACATGGTATAATGTGTATGAATGCTGCAAACATTATGCTAAGTGAAGGAAGCCAGTCACAAATACTGCATACTTTATGATTCCATTTATTGTAATAAATCTTATTGTAATAGTAAATAAGCAGGGGGATCTGCACTTAAAGAGCAAGACTGGCTTTTACCTCATAGGTTATTGATCAACATCTACCTAACATTAATAATGTCTTAAAGTGTGTTATCTAATAGAGCCAGTAGTTGGTCCTGTAAATTTTAAGAAAGATTTCTGGGGCCGGCCCGGTGGTGCACTGGATAGTGTGCCGCTTGGGAAGCGCGGCGGCGCTCCCGCCCGAGGGTTCGGATCCCACATACAGACCGGTTCCCACTCGCTGGCTGAGCGAGGCGTGGGAGCAACACCGAGGCTTGCGATCCCGTTGCCGGTCCCCGGTCCGGTACGGGGGCAACACTGAGGGTTGCGATCCGTTGCCGGACACGGAAAAAAGACAAAAGACAAAAAAAAAAAAAAAAGATTTCTAAAAACGGTGCAGGTCTCTTCTATTGTAAGTTTATTGGAGAAGCTTAAAACATTCTGAACAGATGAGTAAGTAGAAGTTAGATTCCAATCTTCCAATTGGAAGATACTTGAATCTTTGCAGCAGAAATCTGGAAATTGTTAGTTGGTTGTTAAGACTCAGAACCTTGTAGCACATTTCCTTACGGACATGCCATAAGACTTGGTACCCCAGTTGCAGTGGTGAAGACAGCTAATCCGTAAGTGATGGGATCAAAACCCAGAAGGATCATGTTCCAGAATTTAGCAACCTCTGGGCCAGGTATTTGATAAGGCTCAATATGTTTTCATGTCCTGCTATAAAATCGAGTACTTAAAAAGTTATTTCTGCTACAGTAAAAGGAATAGATCCCTGAAAGAATAGCAAACAGGAGCAGAACCAAAAAATTAGACTTAGGTGCTGAGTCTCTCTTTTGCACAGTAATTGCAGTGACAATTACTTAAAAAATACAGGCAAGATTTCTCAGGCTGGATTAAATAAAAAAAATTCTAAAGTATTTTCATGCAACTAAAGTTAAGTTGCTGTCTATTTAAAATAGTTGATTATAACTCTTTGTTAGCCCCAAGGTAACCACAAAGAAAGAAGTTACAGCAGATACACAAATTGGAAAGAGAAAGAAAACAAAGTTTAGCACCAGAGAAAACCACCAATCCACAGAGGTAAATAATAAGAGAAAAAGAACTAAGGATCTACAAAACAACCAGGAAACAATTAAGAAAATTATAGGAATAAATTCTGACCTATCAGTAGTAACCTTGAATGTAAACAGATTAAACTCTCCAATGAAAAGACATAGAATGACTGAATGGATTAAAAAACAAGAGCCAGCTGTGGGGCTGCCTTGCCCCTGCCCACATTCAGGCAAGCAACGGAGTTTGCCTGGGGTCTTGAGATGAGGGCTGTGGGCCACTGCCCCCACCCACAAGAATATCTTAGAATGTATTTATTAGCCCCATGTGTTTCTTTGGGGTGTATGACTTGTCTGTTCCTGTCCTTCACCAAATTTCTGTTAAGATTTTTCTAATAAATTTTTCAGAGTTCTTTATGCATTAAGGAAAAAATAATAAAAAATAAAAAGCAAGAGCCAGTGATATGATGCCTACAAGAGACTCACTTGACTATAAAGGTAAACATAGATTGAAAGTGAAGGGCTGGAAAAAGATATTTCTTCCATGTAAATGGAAAACAAAAGTGAGCAAGAGTAGCCAAACTTATATCAGATAAAATAGATTTTAAATAAAAAACTGTAAAAAGAGACAAAGAAGGTCACTATATAATGATAATGGGGTCAATTCAACATGAGGATATAACAATTGTTAATATATATGTACCAAACACTGAAGCACCTACATATATAAAGCAAACATTATTAGACCTAAGGGGAGAGAGAGATTGGAATTCAATGATGGTAGAGGACTTTAACACCCCACTTTCAATAATGGACAGATCATCTAGAAGAAAAATAATGAAAGAAGCATCTGACTTAAACTGCACTGTAGACCAAAGAGGCCTTATAGATATTTACAGAATATTCCATCTAATAGCTGCAGAATACACATTCTTCTAAGTTGCACATGGAATATTCTCCAGGATAGGTCATATAATTAAGACAGCACATTAATAAGGTCATTCATTATGATCAAGGAGATTTATCCCAGGAATGCAAGGATGGTTTAACCTACACAAATCAATAAATGTGATATACCACATTAACAAAAAGACAGAAACCATATGATCATTTCATTTGATGCAGAAAAAGCATTTGGCAAAACTCAACACTCCTTCATAATAAAAACTTAACAAATCAGGTATAGAAGGTGTGTACCTCAGTACATATAGTAAAGGCCATATATGACAAAACCACAGCTAACATCATACTGAATAGAGAAAAGCCGAAAACTTTTCCTCTTAGATCAGGAACATTAGAAGGATGCCCACTTTCACCACTTCTATTCAGCATAGTACTAGAAGTCCTAGCCAGAGGAATTAAACAAGAAAAAGAAAAGGCATCCAAATTGGAAAGGAGGAAGTGAAATTCTCCGTTTGTAGCTGACATGATCTTAAACTGCACCAAAAAACTGTTAGAATTAATTTAAAAATTCAGTAAAGTTTCAGGATACAAAATCAACGTACAAAAGTCAGTGGCATTTCTATATACTAATAACGAACTATCTGAAAAAGAAGTCAAGAAAACAATTCCTTTTACAATAACTACAAAAAACCACAATAAAGTGCTTAGGAATAAACTTAAGGAGGTGAAAGACCTCTACAGTGAAAAGTATAAAACTTTGAAGAAAGAAATTGAAGTGGATAAATGGATAGATATCCATTGTTCATGGATTAGAAGAATTAATATTGTTAAAATAGCTATTCTACCCAAGGCAATCTACAGATTTAGTGCAGTTTTTATCAAAATATGAATGACATTCTTCACAGAGATGGGAAAAATTCTGAAATTCATATGGAACCAAAAAAGACTCCAGATAGCCAAAAGGAATCCTGACAGAAGCAAACAAAGCTAGAGGCATCACACTTCCTGACATCATATTATACTACAAAGCTATAGTAACCAAAAGTGCATTGTACTGGCTTAAGAACAGACATACAGACCAGTGGAACAGAAATAAATTCATGCACCTACAGCCAACTGATCTTTGACAAAGGTGCCAAGAATACATATTGGGGAAAAGATAGTCTTCTCAATAAATGGTCCTGGGAAAACTGAATATCAACATGCAGAAGAATGAACCTAGACCCCTACCTCTCACCATATACAAAATCAACTTACATTGGATTAACAGATTAAATGTAAAACCCGAATCTGAAACTACTAGAGAAAAATATTGGGGAAATGATCTACAACATGGGGCTGGGGGAGGAATTTTTAAATAAGACTTCATAAGTAACAAAAGCAAAAAGTATACAAGTGGAATTACATCAAACTGAAAATCTTTTGCATATCAAAGGGAATTGTTAAGAGTGTAAAGAGACAACCTACAGAACGGGAGAAAATATTTGTAAACTATACATCTGACAAGGGGTTAATATCAAGAATATATAAGGAACTTAAACAACTTAACAGCAAAAAAAAATAACCCAATTGAGAAATGGGCAAAGGATCTTTGTAGACATTTCTCAAAAGAAGACATACAGATGACCAACAGGCATATGAGAAAATTCTCAACATCATTGATTATCAGGGAAATTCAAATCAAAACAACAATGAAATATCACCTCACTCCAGTTAGAATGGCTATTATTAAAAAGACAAAAGAGGATATGGTGAGGATATGTAGAAAAGGGAAAACTTGCACAGTATTGGTGGGAGTGTAAACTTATAAAGCCATTATGGAAAACAGTGTGGAGGTTTCTCAAAAAATTAAAAACACAGGCCGGCCTGGTGGTGCAGTGGAGAGTGCGCCGCTTGGGAGCGCGGTGGCGCTCCCGCCGAGGGTTCGGATCCCATGTGGAGACCGGTTCCCGCTCACTGGCTGAGCGCGGTGCGGGCGCAACACCGAGGGTTGTGATCCCGTTGCCGGTCCCCGGTACGGGCGCGACACCGAGGGTTGCGATCCCGTTACCGGTCTGTAAAAAAGACAAAAAGGAAAAAAAAAAAAAAAAACAGAACTACTGTTTGACCGAGCAGTCCCATTACTGGGTATATACTCGAAGGAAATAAAGTCAGTATATCAAAGAGATATCTGAACTCCCACGTTCACTGCAGCACAAATTACAATAGCCAAGATATGGACTCAACCTAAGTGTCCAGCAATGGATGAATGGATTAAAAAAAACTGCTATATACACAATGGAATACTATTCTGTCACAAAAAAGAATGAAATCCTGTCATCTGCGGCAACATGGATAAACTTGGAGGACATAATGTTAAGTGAATTAAGCCAGGCACAGGAAAATACCATACAACCTCACTCACTTGTAGAATCTAAAAAATAAAATAAAAAGGTATTATAGAGGCAGAGAGTAGAACAGTGGTTAACAAAGACTTGGGAAAGGAGGAGAAAGAAAGAAACCATGGAGAAATTCAATTAGATAGTAGGGTAAGTTCTGATGTTCTGTTGCACAATAGGGTCACTACAGCTAACAGTTAAGTTTTGTGTATTATGTAATAGCTACAGGAGAGGCTTTTGAATATTTTTGCCACAAAGAAATGATAAATGCATAAGGTGATTGGTACATTACCCTAACCCGATTATTATACAACATATATATGTATCAAAACATAAGATTGTATCCCGTAAATATGTATAATGACAGTATGTCAATTAAAATTTTTAAAAAATTCTACCTGTCTCTCTTAGTATAAAATGAACAAAAATGTAGCTGGTTTACATTACTTTTTTTTTATATACATTATTGATTGAATTTAAATGCTTTTTAGCATCTGTATATCAGTTATTTGGATTATGGTTACTGGTAGGCTAATTACACATTTCCAAAAGACTGATTTGAGAAGGGGTTGTTAATACCTTAGAAAACAGGACAAGATCTCATGCTGATCAAACAAATATGTATAGAATACCCACTATGTGCAAGGGCCTGTATCAGTGTCCTAAGGAATCTAAACACAGTGTAGAATTTGTATCTTTTATCTAAATATCAAAGTCTACCTGGGGGAACTTATAAATCATGTGCCAACAAGGTATGTATTCCCCTTTGCTAGCTTGGCTTCACATTGGTCAAGGAGACCTGCTCTGAGACTTGACTTCTGTTTTGGCCCACATGTGGCCCCAAATTAACCACTTTAGCCACTTGGAATGTACTGACAGTAGTTGGTCAAAGCCTTGATTATCAGCTTGTGTGCTTAACTGGTGTATAGGAAGCCCTGGTTAGATCGCTGAGACATGAGGTTCAGTCCTAGAGCCAGCCCAGGTATGTGATTCTCTACTTCCTAACCTCTGTGTGTTTTGGGGAGTTTGGGATGAAGAGGAAAAAGACATCAAGGGGTTTCATGGATAAACCAGGCAAAGTGTTCATTGATTGGTGTCAACTGCCATTATGATTTGGATTGGAGCTTAATAACAAAATTAATGGAGTCAAAATATCTCTGCTTACACTTATGCTTACATTTGCATCCTAGCAGAGAACCAGTTGCCATCAAGATCATTTTCTGGGGAGGGTCTCAAAGGAGAGAAAAGGGAATGGATAGTTCACCTCAAGGATCCTGCTCATGGTCATGAGGGTGCTCTTGGAGTCCTATGTCTTTTTTCTTGAGGCTGGTTTTCCCATGTAGTCCAGTATTCCTAGGGATGTCAGCCTGGGAGGTAGGCCCCTTTTCATGGTCATCATGGAAAAGCAGAAAATACAGACAAGCAAAAAAGAAAAAAAATATCTCTTCCTATCACCCAGGAATTACTACTGTTAGTATATTAGTGTATATTCTTTTGAATGTTTTCTGTGTACTCATTTATGTATTTTTTAAGCAATATCAAATCATAATTGTATTCTTTTATACCCTGTTCTTTTAAGGTAAGATTTCATTTCAGTAATTTTTCATTCATATTCATATTTCTCCAGTTCTCTCCCAAACGTGCTTTTCAACTGGCTTATTTAAACTGATATACAATCTACTATTACATATTGCATCTGATTATTTTCTATAAGCCTCTTCTAATCTAGATCTAGCACAACCCTCATCTTTGCTTTTTCTTTTTTAAGTAATAATACTGACTTACTGAGAACCTGAACCATTTGTTCTGCAGAATAGCTTCTGGATGAACTGATTGCTTCATTGTGATCTCATTTGTTCATCTATCTCCTGTATTTCTTTTAAACTGAAAATCATATCCAGTAGTGTGATGGATCCAAGTGAAGTATTTTGGCCTGAATGCCAAAGAGGTCATGTACTTCATATTGGATCACATCAGAAGACATATCTGGTTTGCCCCACTGTTAATGATGCCAAGATTAGCCACTGGGTGAAGATGATCGGGATTTCTATCTTTATTGTGCAGTTAGCTGTCCCTGCAACTACAAGTAATCTGTGTTGTGTTACTTTGGCGTTTGACAATTCCCCATCAGACATTCACCTAATGATTTTAACCTAGTTGATAATTCTTGGTTGAATCAATTATTTTATAGGGTTTGCAAAGTAATGTTTTATAATTCTGAAATTCATTATACATGTATTAGCTGGCATTCTGTAAAGTAGAACTAGGTAGAACTAGGACTATTTGTTTTGAAGTAAGAAGCTGTTTTAATAGACACTTCAAGAAAGGATAGTTGAGGTTTTACTTTTTCCCTTTTTTTGAGTACTATTAGGGATTTTCGTTGTTATATGGTGTTTCAGTCAGCTGCAGTTGTTTTTTTTTAATGTGCTTTATATTTTGGAACAGATTTCACCACAAAATTGAGAGGAAGTTACAGAGATTTCCCATATATTCCTTGCCCCATACATGTATAGCCTTCCACATTATCAAAATCTCCCACCAGAATGGAACATTTGTCACAGCTGATGAACCTACATTGACACATCGTTGTCACCTGAAGTCCATAGTGTACATTTTCACTCTTGGTGTCGCACATCCTATGGGTTTGGACGAATGTATAATGACATATATTTTGCCATTATAGTATCATACAGAGTAGTTTGACTGTCCTAAAAATTCTCTATTTCACCTATTCATCCTCCTGCCCTCTTTCTTACTGGCACCCACCGATCTTTCTACCTTTTTTTTTTTTTTTTTTTTTTAATTCTTAAATTCAGTGAGAGCCGCCTCCTGGTCTTTTAGAATAGGTTTCAGAAAGTTTGTGGTGCTTCGGTTGGTGCTCTTGCCCTCCCCATTGTCCAATTTTGTAGTTCAAATCTTTCACTTTTATAAACACTCAAATCTGTTTCTAAGGTGACAGGCAGCTAGCTATTGAGTCTAGGAAATGCTTAATAGGGACCCACTTCATATTCTTAGATTAACACATTATTATTAGAATGCAGACCCCCATCTGTTATGTGCACATTGATGAACAATTCTGACAGTGCTCAAAATGCCACACTTTTATGACAACTTAAAGAGCTAGCTGCCTTTAAAGATGTGTGCACACTTTCCTGAATTCTCTGCAGTTCGGTTTTGTGGTTTAATGCCTCTATTTTTCTATACTTAGATTTCAAGGAATATGCATATGTTTCAACGATGTTTTTCTGCTGATGTTTATATAAGAAGATTGTGTGTTTTTTTCACAAACTCAATACAACATATTTTACAAAGCAATATACATAAGAATCTGATACATTTCAGCATGCATATGTTTCAACGATGTTTTTCTGCTGATGTTTATATAAGAAGATTGTGTGTTTTTTTTCACAAACTCAATACAACATATTTTACAAAGCAATATACATAAGAATCTGATACATTTCAGCTATCCTTGATAGACCATGTCATTTTGAAAAGCATGCTGCATGTCAACAACAGGAAATTTAAGTTCTGGATGGGCCTGTCACTAAGAGAGGCCATATTATTGCAAACAAAGAACTGTTGATGGTATGATCTGGTGATGTTTTAAAATATTACATACTAACACAACAATTCACTACATGTGTATTTACTTTTAGTTTCCTATTAGGAAAGGAGAAGTATCAGGAGATATGGTAAGAAAGGTATAGACTAGCCAGGTCATGTGAAACTTGTAGACCAAGGTAAGGACTTTGGATTTTAAGTGAGTGAAGGAATCAAGGTTTTCCGAGGAGGGATGAACGACATTATCTGTCTTCAGGGTTAAAAGGATCATTCCTGCTACTGTGTGGAGAATAGACTTGGAGGTAGGAGTTCACAGGGAAAGAGTGGAACTAAGGAGACTGGTAGGGAACTACTGTAGTAGTCCAGGCATTTTTGACTTGGATAGTAGCAGTGGAGATGATGAGAAGTAGTTATGTTTCAGACATATTTTGAAAGTGGAGCCAACGGGATTTGCTAATTGATCAAATGTGGTATGTGACTGAAAGAGAGGAGGTGTGGATAGTGCCAAGGATTTTGGCCAGCGCAGCTGGTAAGTAGTGCTGCCATTTACTAAAACTGGAGGAGGGGCAAGTTTGGCAGGGAAGATCAAGAGCTTAATTTTGGACATTGTTATATTTGAGATGCTGGTTACATATCTAAGTGATACTGAGCAGGTAGCCAGATTTAGAAGTCTTTTGGTGGGGGGAGAGTCAGGGATTGGAGATACAAATTTTGGAGTCATCAGTCATGGGACTATTTGGGATCACTAAAGAAAGGAAGGACTATAGATAGAAGAGAGAAGTTTGAGGATTGACCTTTGGGATATCCTAACCTTTAGGATTTAGGGAGATGAGGAGGATCCAGCAAATGTGTCTGAGAAATTGTAGTCAGTGATGTAGGAAATTTCCTTGAGGCCAAGTGAAGAAAAGAATTTCAAGGAGAGCAGGATTTTGAATAGGATCAAATGCTGCCAGTAGATCAAGAAAAATGAGGATTCAGAATTGACCGTTGGGTTTTGCAGTGTAGTGGTCTTTGTGAACATGACAAATAATGTATCTATTTCACATTGCTACCTTGCCTCTGTGGACCAAAACCACTGGCTGATGTTCTTGGCAGTTACTGTGAATCTTATCCACTTCCCCATCACGGTTTCAATTTCAACCTTTTTGTATTCCCTAGTTCTAGATTTTTGGCTCTGTCCCTTGATTTTAATCCCCACTGCTGCTCTCTTCCCTGGATTTCACACATTTTTCTCACTCTTCCCAGGACGTTGCATGTCTGTTCCCAGTGCTTCTGACCTAGTTTGTTTCTCTTGCACCAGCATCTTCTGCTAGCTAAAATAGGGCCTTTTACCCTTTCGAATGTGTGTCATGGACTTCTTTGGCAATTAGATGAAGCCTATAGGCTCCTTTCTAGGAGAATTTAATTGCATAAAATGAAATTCATGAAATTACAAAGGAAACCAGTTATATTGGAATATTGTTATCAAAACATTTAAAACTGTGATATAATATATTTGCTTTTTTTATTAATGCATTAAATAACACATTCTAGCCGTGGACCTAAGAGCTATTATAAAATCAAAGTAGTGATAAGTGTAAATGATACTTCAATATACCTGCAACAACTGTATCATATGAAGATATATGTCGTTATAACACCAAGATCAAGGGTTCGAATCCCTATACTAGCCAGCCACAAAAAATGTGTGTGTGTGTGTGTGTGTGTGTGTGTGTGTGTGTGTGTGTGGTTTTTATTAGTGACAAAGTCACAGGTACTATTAATACTAATGTGGTTTGTTGCTAATTTCCTAGTGGAGTGAATTCTTACATTTCAGCTTCAAGTTAATGAAAATAAAGATAACATTTTATTTCAGTGTAAGTTCTTGGGGCTCCAGGTTAAGAGTCCCTTATCTAGAGTGAGAACTGTGGTGCTGGTGTGAGACTGCTGAAGCGGTTGCCAGAGGGGAAGAAGAAGCCTTTGACCCAATGGAAGCACACTGTTTTGGTTCCTTGGCATCTACCAGGCAACATTCCTCATGGAGAGATAAGCGTTTGGACATGGACTTTATGCCTTGGGTAGTAGAGTGCCAGTATAGGGTCTTGAGAAAAAATAATAACTTTACAAATGTATTTGAAAAAAAAATCAGAAAACTCACGTGGTAGACACTGTCATTTAATGTGGTACATTTGGCTGATTCTCTACTAGATTCTTTCAAGTTTCAAGAATTGCCCACTTGTTCTAGTATAGGTTTCTTCTTTTGCTGCTGTGTGCTGCTTTCCCTGATTAGCTTATCCAGAGCTACCTTAAGATCTGTATTTTATTGTTCATGAGTTCAGTTGAGCAGTCTACATCCTTTGACTTATGACACAGAGACAGATGGAGAGGGAACCTGGTGCTTTGGGCTTTCATTCACCTCTAAGGATGCTTCTGCATTGTTTTCCAGCAAAAGGTCCTTCCCTTAAGGGCAAGAGGGAATGAGTTCTTCAGGGCAAAAGGCCAAAGAGAAATCCTGTCCACTTAAAAATTGAGTTATGTTTTCTTATTGTTGAGTTTTAAGAGTTCTTTGAATATTTTTAGATACCAGTTCTTTATCAGATATGTGTTTTGCAAATATTTCTCCCAGTCTGTGGCTTGTCTTTTCATTCTCAGCAGTGTCTTTTACAGAGAAATTTTTAATTTTAATGAAGTTCATTGTATCAATTTTTTCTTTCACAGATTGTGCTTTTGGTGGTCTATCTAAAAACATATTGTCTAACCAAAAGTCACCTAAGT
The DNA here is from genome assembly GCF_000696425.1 of Galeopterus variegatus. Classification (NCBI taxonomy): domain Eukaryota; kingdom Metazoa; phylum Chordata; class Mammalia; order Dermoptera; family Cynocephalidae; genus Galeopterus; species Galeopterus variegatus. The sequence goes on along the minus strand of NW_007727739.1, from coordinate 436,924 downwards.
TTTCTCCTATGTTATCTTCTAAAAGATTTACAGTTTTGCATTTTACATTTAGATTTATGATCCATTTTGAATTTTTGTGAAAGGTGTAAGGTCAGTGTCTAGGTTCATTCTTATTTATTTTTATATATGGATATCTGTTCATTTATTTTTAATACTCTTTCAGAAGAGATTTTTAAGTTGCTAAATAATGTATTTCAACCTTTACCTTTCCAGCTCTCATGGAGTGCAAGGTTTTGACAATGGTCCTGTGTGGTGGTCTCCCCCACAGTCATTATATGGTATTTTGTGAACTGTTTCCAGTTCAATTTTATCTTTCTTAAACTGTGTCAAATAGAAACAAACCTGACATGATAGGTTAAATACATGGATTTGTGTAAGAATGAAATAATGCCCGTTTTGGTACTTCTTTGAAGGTACCTAATATGTGCTTATAGTGATCAATTCTTAGGGTTCTTTTCACCAGTTTAACTTTAGTCTGACAAGATATTGGGTTAATAGGAGACTAATTATAGGAATATAATTTAATAGAAGTATAAGTTTTACTAACTCCTCCTTGAAACACATCTGTAATATTTTTGATACAGTAGTTTATGTTTGATTTGTCCTTCTGCCATTCCAGAAGATTCTAATGTTTGAGGACGTTATTTATTCTTTTTTCCAAATCATGGGTTTGGAGTATGTTAAATGATCTTAACTGATATCAGTACCAGAGGGAACTTTGGTTTAAATTCTTATCCATAATTTTACCCTTTTGGCAACTGTACCTCATCCTTCCCAGAATTGTTACTCAGTGGCAAAAACCTGTTAAGATATTAACTACTTTATTTCTGGGGGGGGGGGGGGGGAAAAATTTTTTTTTTTTTTTTTTTTTTTTTTT
>NW_007727739.1:431010-435933 GCF_000696425.1 Galeopterus variegatus | reverse complement strand
TTGTGGGGGGGGGGGGGGGGGGGTAGATAATATTATCATATGCTTTTTTTTTTTTTTAGCATCTTTTGATGTGATCAAACTTTTACAAATCGTTTTTTGCCCTAATAACTTGATATTTATAATTTTTCTTTCATTGGATCAGTTTTGCTTTCTTTAGTTAAATAAACATGAGTATATTATGGTGACACACTATATTATACATGCTTCACTATGCTATATTCACTGTGTACGTATACTGCTATTTAGTATTTTTATTCCTGTGTTTATGAGTAAGATTATTTGTTTTCTTAATGCTGTCTTTTTCATATTTTATGATCAATGCCATATAAAATGAGTTGGGAGACAATAATTTATACTGGGTAGATTAGGAATTGTCACTGTCACAGGGATTATTGAATCTGTACATTGAAGAAATTAAGTGGTAAGTCTATCTAATAAGGTGTTTTTTATCCTTCATAAGTTTTTTTTTTTTCCGATAATTTTTTCAGTTTCTCTACTATACTAATTCTAATTCTCTCCCTTTTTTTGGTCATTTTGAATTTGTAGAAATGATATCGATTTCCTCTTCTTTTATTCTTACGGATGCCTTAAATCTAAACCTTAAATCTACCTTAAACAAATCTAAAAGAGCTATTTCAATAGATGTAAAATAATGATTTTTAGCATTAAGAAAGCACTGTGTCAAAGTTTAGTTGGCAGCATTCTTTCTCAATGGCATATGAAATAACTGTGCATCTGAATTGATGGCATCATAGTTTTTACAAAATATGGTATCTGTCAAGTGTAACACCCACAGGGGTGGGAGTGGATGTCTTCTTAGGTTCAACTAAACATTCACCCATTCAGATTGGCAAAACCACCATAGGTCTCACTTGGCACCATTTTATTCAGAGGGATAGAAGACAGAAACCACAACTTGTCGATATGACAGTGAGAGTCCTTGCAGCAGTCTGCATAGTGGTTCATACTTTCTGAAGTGGGCAGCTCAGATACAAAGAGATGACATCCACATTGGGTGATCGCAGAGCTGCCTAATTCCTACAGAAGATTATCTCTTGCAAGAATTCCATAAGCATACTTTCCAGGATCCTCTGCAAGGGACATGCCTAATTACATGCCACATTAAATGCCACCACACTCAGGGAATCTCAGAAATAGGGCTTCCTACTTGGTATTTATTATGCTTCCCATCCAGATAAAATTTACCAAATGGGTAATTTCTTTCATAAGCATTGTTGCCATGTAACATAGTCGGCATGCTCTTTTAATCACGTTAAGAGGGGTTAACCAAAAGTTAAAGTCTTACACATAAGAAAGAAGGGGTTTTGTTAACCTTTGGTCCACAGTCATGGGTGCTGAATTTTCACTTATGCCTTCATGTTTAATATCTTCTTTCAGAACGTTTTTCTTACTCTAAGATTATAAAAAAATGTCCTACATTTTCTTCTAAAACTGATTTCATTTTTTATGTCACATAGATCTTTGAGCCATCATCTTGTGTATGGTGTAAGATAGGAATCAAAACTTTTTTTATATGGGTCATCAGTTGTTCCAATTATTTATTGAATAATAGTTTGTTTTCCTTACAATTGTTAGGTGTCAATTAAAAATTTAAAAAATAAAAGATTATATTCGAAAGTTTTAACTTATGAAAACTTTTGTAAGTTAAAAACAAAAACATGCTTAAGGATACATGTAGATGGAAAAAAAACTATAAAAAATCAAGTTGTTAAATAACTAGATTTTCACTACTAGTCACAAAAAAAGTAGTGGTAAGATGATATGTTTATCTACTTCATTATAGTAACTATTTCACTATATCTATATGTGTCCCTGTAACATCATGTTGTAAACCTCAAATATACACAATAAAATGTATTTTTAAAAAATTATTCAGTCTAACCCTCTCAGGCAATAAACCATCTCTTACAGTTTTCCAGAAATAAAATTCTGGTTCTTGGCAGAAAAAAAAAAAGTTTTCCTATTGGTTAGAAATGTCACTGTTATCATAGTGCTTAGCAGTTATTATTAGGAGATAGTTCTTCAAATTAACAATTGGTTGGGTGTATTAAAAACATGTACATTTAAAGTAATAAAAACGTTTAAAATCTTACATGATTGTATATTGGATTGTGATTTTCATATGCTGAGAACTTTTAGGGTCAATTTTTTTCTCAAAGTGTGTATAGTCTAAAAAGGAATATAATTTTTTTCTTCATAAATAGCAGAGTTTGCCTTATTGAAAGCTGTATGTTTATTTAGGTGGCTTTGCTTTGAAAGCAGACCACTCAGTATGGTAGAAAGTGGTGAATTAGGAGTTTGAATAATGGGGTTCTAGTTTAAGACCTGCTACTTTGTGTGAGTCAGTCTCTCTGTTTTGTTTTCCTCTGTTAAAATGCCTGAGCAATAATCCCTATTGTGCCTACTTAGGAATATTGTTGAGGATTAGATGGGATAATGGATGTAAGAGCACTAATTGATAAAGCAGTTTAAATGTAAGGAATTATTGCATCTTAACTTTTCCTCCCTTTTTCTTGTAGGTAGTGTTGGTGCTTCTTTTCAGTGCCAGTCCATCCATCACGACCACATTTGTCATGATGACAGTGACAAGGTGAGGTTCGTGTTGATGTCTACCATGGTGAAAATGCATGTCACCCTTATATTGCTCTTTTACTTGCATACCTCTGGACTTAGGGCCAGGGGAGTGTGACCTGGGGGACACAGTGTTGAGATGCAGAGGGCCTTGCTGGTTTGTGTGTCAGATTATCAGACTCCTCCAGAAAACCTGAGGATAATTCCTCAGCAGGAGGTAGGCTGAGCTCTTGATCAGCCCTCCATTTCCCTACCCGTTCCTCTCCCCATCCTGCCATCCTCTTCTCCTGCACAGCCTGGATGAATTATCTTAGTATATGAACATGTGCTCCTGAGATTGATAGTTATCTCAGCAACTTGTGTTTGTTTCCAATTGGAAATATCTTGTACATTTTAATTTGGTTCACCTTTGGAGTTAATAAATTGCATTAAATTGTGTTTTCTTCTTATATTGTCTTAAAAAAATTTTTTTGGCTCTGTTTCTATAGCCCAATTTAAATGTTGAGGATTGAGAATTGAACCTGTGCGATTCATGCAAAAAAAAAGCTTCTTTGGGCTTGACTTTTTTTTTTTTTTAAATCCTGTCCAAACTATTGCTGGTTTTGTTTCATTGTGGTGTTTTTTGCTTCTGATGTTTTTATCTTTAAAGAAAGCTGATTTTCGGGGACTTTCCAATATTCATCAGCACTCCTGATGGCCTGGTCCTTGCAGTAGATATTTCTGTGGGCTGGGTTTTTGGAATATCTGGCTGCTGATCTGCACGGGCTTAAGTTTAGTCTTTTCTACCATTAGTTTCCAGTGGTTTTCCTCCCATTTCCTGTGTCTTATATGTAGGAATGTATCACTCCCTTGGTAGTTTCCAGTCAGACCAATCCAAGCAATCTTTTTCTCTGTTGTTGTGATCAAGATCCTCTTCCTTCCTCCTGTTGGAGCTAGACCAAGAAGTTGGTTGATCACTGGCATTTTCCAGATGGCTTTCTTTGTTTGGTTAGTTGGTTTCTCTGTCTTTGTGAACTTTGCTCAGACTGATTTCACTCTGTTTACAGAGAGAGTGGTATGCTTATAGCATTCCAGAATCTCTCTTATTGTTACAATAATCCAGAGTCATGCGTTTCACTTTTAACTTTCAGAGAGACAAGCCACTGAAAGAGACTACTACAACATATACTTGGCTCCATAAAATTTAGTATACCATAGATTTTAGAAACGAACATTTGAAAATAAAGGTGATGATAGAGGGAAAAGGCAAAATCATTTTAGGTCATTAATATTACAAATAATTGTGCTTTGTAATTGTGAAAATGTTTTTGTTAAATTTTCTTTCCTCTCCTTCTGTCCATTTGTTCATTTATGGTTGTAGAAACCAAACTATACTCTGTGCTGTCTCTGGATCTTAGAGTTTGGAGATTTCTGTCCACCTCTGTGCCAGGTATTTCCCGTTTCCCTTAAAATGGTTTTCCTCCTAATTTCTCAATCTTTGTATGACTGATTTTGTGCTTTTGGGAGAGGAGATTTTTCCAGAAATAAATGGAGGAAGGGGAGAAGAGAAGTTTAGGGGTATTGTTACTTGATCAGCAGATCAAAGAACCATCAGAAACCCGTCTTCTTTCTCTCCTACCTACCATGTGTATACTATGATTGCTTCCCATAGGGAAATGGAGAGAAAGAATTAGGGTCTGTTAACTATATATTTATAATTTATTCAACTATTTTAGTCAGCAAATAATATTTATTGATTGGTAGTTATGTGTCTAGGCATTTAGGGAATACATCAAGATACTAAACAGATAAAGATTCCTGTTTTTCATGAGTTTCCAGTGTAATTGGGAGTGGCAGACGATAAAAATAAACATAATTAATAAATTATATAGTATGTTACAATACGTGCAATGGATAAAAGGAAAGGAAGATCACAATAAGTGGGATGAGGACCACCAAGAACTGGATGGTACAGATTGCAGCTTTAAATAGGATCATCAGACATGATTCTGGGGAGGAGAGTGGTGGATAGCATGTTTAAAAATAAGGTCTCTATGTTTACAACAGCTCCTGACTTCTTTCTGTCTACAACAAATGGGTTTTGGTTTTGCAGAAACAAAAATGAGTCTGTTGCCCCCTAAAACACACACGCATGCACACATGCTCAATGTCTCCCCCCCCGCCCCCGCACTCACTCATTCACTCTGACAATTGAAGAGACTGTAGAGGACATCTAATCCAAACCTTTCTTGGGTGGGTTGCTGGCCAGTACAGAGCCAAACCTCTTTTTTATTTTTTTATTCTATTTTTTTTTTTTTTGTCTTTTTGTCTTTTTTCCGTGTCCGGCAACGG
>NW_007727739.1:421518-430698 GCF_000696425.1 Galeopterus variegatus | reverse complement strand
GGCGGCGCTCCCGCCCGAGGGTTCGGATCCCACGTACAGACCGGTTCCCGCTCACTGGCTGAGCGAGGCGCGGGAGCAACGCCGAGGGCTACGATCCTGTTGCCGGTCCCCGGTCCGGTACGGGGGCAACACTGAGGGTTGCGATCCGTTGCCGGACACGGAAAAAGACAAAAGACAAAAATAAATAAATAAATAAAAATAAACTTGGAAGCTGTAACTAAAGTGGGAAAAATGACTTGTTCAGGGGTTACCCTACAGTGCTGGGGATAGACCAGATCTTCTATCCCCAGGGCAAGTCATGTAAAATATGAGCTTAGCTATTCCGAGCACATTGTCAAAGCGTATGTTGATGCTTTGCTTACTATCCTCATTTACCTTTCAGGAATGGTCCATTTTTCAGATTGGGGAAGAAAAGATGATTTTTCTTAAAATTTCCTCACTTTGAACTAATCCATGTGTGACTCGGGGAGGAACCAGGGGTCAGGCAAGGAGAGAAAAGGCCAGTCTATATGTTGGATTTCCCCTCTGCAGTCTTGGAATGGTGGTAAATCCCAAAATCCTTGGCTTGACCTGTTCTCCAACTTAAGTTTCTCTGCCAATTACATTGGATTGTAGCCTGTAAGGCTGGAGGGGGCTGACTCCAGTTCTGAAGTTAAGTCCGGCAAGTTGCATACTCTTATATTATTAATTTATGTTGGTCACAGCAATTCACACAATCCCTTAAGCAATATTTTATATGCATTCATTCACAGAGCCACACTCTGCAATTTCCAGGTAGCACACACTTATGTATTTATTATATATTTGAGTAACTACTATATACCAGGCACTGTTCTAGGTATTGGACAGTGCATTGGACAAAACAGTCTTTGCTTTTATGGAACTTGCTTTCTGCAAGTGGGGAGAGGTGAGACAATAAATAAAGATATTGATAATTGATCACTTATGTTAACAAAAAATAATAAAGCAGGAAAAGAGTATAGAGTATTGAGAGAAGGTTGCCTTCTAAAATAGGGTAGTCACAACACCCTTTGAAGTAGGGACTGTTTTATTCCCGTTTTGTAGGTAAAGAATCCGAGACACAAATAATTTGCCCAAGATTACAGAGTAAGTGGTACAACTAGAATTCAAACCCAGGCTGCCTAGCTTGAGTCTGCACTGTATTATCTGAAGAAAGTCATTTCTGTTTTAGCTTCATTTGGTCAACTATGACACGCTCATAGAAACATATATCTGGACGTGTAGAAGGCCCTGGAGAGTCTCAGTAAAACTGAATCAGTTGGCAGAGTCTTTTCCTGTCACTTTTTCTTGCCCAGGTTCTTTTGGCTTCCTTCTGATTCGTGAGTATTTGATAGTCCAGGCCCCTCTTTCTTGATACCCCTGCCCCACTTCATGTTCAGAATTCTGTGCTTCTTTATAAGAAACCTCATGTTGTACATTGCTATATTGCACTGTTCACATGTGATGGTCAATATGATCCTGCTATCCCACTCATTGGTATATATGCACAAGAATTGAAATCAGGATTGCAAAGAAATATATACACTCCTGTATTCATTGCAGCATTACTCTCAATAGCCAAGATATAGAAACAACCCAAATGTCCATCATTTGGATATGAAGAAAATGTGTGTATATATATATACAATTTATTATATTATATATATATAATTTCATATTATTCATTTTTTAAAAAGAAGGAAATCCTACTATCATTTGAGACAACATAAGTGGACCTGGAAGACATTATACTAAGTGAAATAAGTCAGTCATGAAAGAACAAAAACTGCATGGTTCTACTTATATGAGGTATCTAAAATAGTAGAAATTATAGGAACAGAAAATAGAATTGGGATGGGGTGAAGGGGAAATGGGGAGTTGCTGTTAAATGAGTGAGTATAAAGTTACAGTTATACAAGATGAATAAGTTCTAGAGGTCTATCTGCTGTACAGCATAGAGCCTATAGTTAACAATACTGTGTTGTTCACTTAAATATTTAAGAGGGTAGATCTCAAGTTCGGAGTTGTTAACACACACACACACACAAACAAAGAAAAAACAAAAGCAAAGGGATAAAATGAATCTTTTGGAGGAGATAAATATGGTTATTACTTGGAGGGTGGTTATGGAATCATGTGTGTCCAAATTTATCAAATTTTATTCATTAAATATATAGTTTTTTGTACATTAATTATACCTCAGTAAAGCCAAAAAAGAAAAAAAAAAAGAAAAAAGGAAGTATATGGTCATGTAGAAGCACTTCAAAAGTATAAGTATAACAAAAAAATGTGATTGTGATAGCATCTTTATGTTTCACTTAGATATTGAAATTAAAACCTAACTCAGCTAATGTCAATTTGGTAATGAAGAGTCACATTTTCACAGTGAGAGCAAGCTTGACATGGGACCTGACCTGAGGATGAGATAAAATATTGAATAATTTGATAAAAGGAGATTATTCCCTTAGGTAAGGTGAATTAATTTGTAGGCTTAATGTACACTTTCCCAGAGTGCCCTGATACACTGCCAGGAAGCCTGGCCTTTTGAGAGAGGAAAACAGGAGTATTCTTTCTAAACTGCTTATATGTTTCTAAACATATAAGCTTTCTAAATTGCTTATATGGTGATTCAGAGCAGAAGTCTTTTCTGTACAAAATTTCCTTGTACTAGGCTTGGTCCACTTGTCAAGGAAGAAGGCACCAGTTCAGTTTGTATGTAAGTAATCCCGTGCAGACTGCCTTCAGGGAAGGTGGGAAGTGTACTACCGGTTTTTCTTTTATGACATATACTTTCTTTTATCTTGATCTTTTTAATTGTTTAGTTTTTTAAAATTATGTATTGATTGTAAAAAGAAATGTAGCACTCCACTCCTTTCAATCGATCTCCCCAGAAATAACAATTGGAATCTCAGTATTAACAGGATTTTTTTTTAGTTATTACGTTGCTATGAAATATTTTTCATCTTTGCAAACAGTATTTTGTGAATGGAATAGGTATACATACAAACACATGTACTCAGAAAGCATAAATATACAAACATATTTGACTTTAAATTCTCTAAGATGGGTAACTTAAGTCTTGTAGATGTGAGGTTTAAGTCTCATAGATATGAGACCATGACGAAGCTGAATAAGAAAATACGCCTTAATCACCTCATTTTCCTGCAAAGTGTCCTCAGGAGGCAGCATGGAAATAGTATGTGCTTCGTAGTCAGAGATTCAAGTTCTAATCCCAGCTCTATCTCTTACTAAGCTATATGACTTTAGGCAAGTTCTCCAAGCCTCATTTTCCTTGTCTGTAAAATAGGAAAAATATCCACATTCTATCATGTTTGTGAACTAGCAAAAATAATACAGCTAACATTACTGAGGTCCTTACTATGTTCCAGGCACTTCTCTAAGGGTTCTGCATTAAATCCTCCATCTATCCGCTTATGAAGTGGGTATTATCATTGTCCACATTTAAAGATGAGGAAGGGCTGGTTAGCTCAGTTGGTTAGAGAGCGGTGCTCATAACACCAAGGTCTAGGGCTTCATCCCTGTACCAGCCAGTCACCAAAAAAACAAATAAATAAAGATGAGGAAGAAACTGATATGCCAATTAAATAATTTGCCCAAGATCACATACTGGCAAATGGTTGGGCTGAGATTAGAACTCAGGCAGTCTGTCTCTGTAGTCCACTCTTACATGTATAAAGTCTCATGATAGGGCCTGGCCCATGGGCGGTACTTATTTGTTACTAATGCTTAAATTTTATGTTCAAAACACAAAAATTAAGGAGTTCATTTAAAAAACTATCTGATGACTCAGTTAACAGAATTTTTAGATTCACATATCTCAGCTAACCAGATATCTTTGATTTTTCATTTTCTTACATATTTTCTTTTCTTTTTTTTTTTTTTGGTCTTTTTTCGTGACCGGCAATGGATCGCAACCCTCAGTGTTGCCCCCGTACCGGACCGGGGACCGGCAACGGGATCGCAACCCTCGGTGTTGCTCCCGCCCCCCCCTCAGCCAGTGAGCTGCCGGTCTGTATGTGGGATCCGAACCCTCGGCGGGAGCGCAGCCGCGCTTCCCAAGCGGTGCACTGTAGCAGTGTGCCACCGGGCCGGCCCATTTTCTTACATATTTTCAATGAGATCTTTTACTATGTTTGAGTTTTTGCCTTTCAGGTTGTGTCACCCTTGTTTTTTTAAAAGCTGTTACTTGTCTAACATGCTAGGAAACAAGGTCTGTACCATTCAATGAGATCTTTTACTATGTTTGAGTTTTTGCCTTTCAGGTTGTGTCACCCTTGTTTTTAAAAGCTGTTACTTGTCTAACATGCTAGGAAACAAGGTCTGTACCGTCATATGTGACTTCTAATGTAGGCTTTGGGGCTGTTTGGCAGAAGCCAGAGATCCTGATAATTCTCTTTTGTACTTAGAGTTGGGGGTGGAGGTGTAGGGGCTGTTGGGTCAGAATAGGAATAATAGATTTGTGGCATATGGGCCTCTATTTTTTCCTTCTCAATGCCTCTGGCAGATAGCACTAATTGATCACTACATTCTTTTCTATTAATTGACACAGCCTCAAAACCCTCCTTAACATGGCTTTCAAGGTAGTCAAGACCAATAGATTGGGTTGGTATGTGAGAAAAAACTATTTTTTATCTTTGGACTAGGTGGTCTCTAAAGTTCATTTCAGGTCTACCAATCTATGGTTCTAAACTAAGGGGATAATAAACTTCTGATGGTAATTAGACTCTGAGGCCTCTAACAGCCCAATGGAAAAACAACAAAAAGTTAAACACAAATTGTTTTAAGGCAGTTTCTTGGGAACATGTATGCATATTGAAGTCCCTTGATTATACCTTGGTAGAGAAAGATCCTCTACCTTAAGATAGGAACTAGATTTTTTAAAATTGAGCGGTATTTATCCACTTAAAAAGTGGTAGGAGTAGGGCTAATCCATATAATTGTTCTATTCATGATATTTTTAAAGAAATAGTTCAAATATTAAAAAATTAAAGTTCACTACTAGTAGAATACAACTAAGATGTATACTTGTAAATCAAAAGAGGAAAAATGAACAGAAAATTTGATTAATGAGAAATATAAAGATTTTAGAAACCTTTAGAAAATAAGTAAAGAAAAAAAGTAATGTGGCAAAGTTAATAAGTTATAGATGTGAATGTGACAAATTTGCCTATTAAATGATAGCCTGGATTGAAAAGAATAATTTCAGCTATATGCTCTATTTTTAATTTTTTTTTTCTTTTTTTGGTGGCTGGCTAGTAAGGGGATCCAAACCCTTGACCTTGGTGCTGTTAACACCACGCTCTAACGAACTGAACTAACCAGCCAGCCCCCAACATACATTTATTATCTCACAGTTTCTGTGGGTCAGGAGTCCAGGCATGGCTGAACTGGGTCCTCTGTTCAGGGTCTCAAGGCTAACAATCAAGGTGTCGGCTGGGCCATATTCTCATCTGGAGTGTCAACTAGGGAAGAATCTGCTTCCTTCAACTCATTCAGGTTGTTGGCAGGATTCATTTCCTCATGGCTATATAACTGAGAACCCTGGCTTCTTACTGGCTGGCCTCCAGCCAACCAAGGTCCTAGAGGCTGCCCACAGTTCTGTCATGTGATCCTGTCCATAGGCAGTTCACAACATGGCTGTTTGCTTCTTCTAGACCAGTAGGAGGATCTTTCCAGTCAGATGAGATGGAGTCTTATATAATGAAATGTAATCAGAGGAGTGACATCCTGTCACCTTTGCCATATACTTTTGGTTAGAAGCAATTCACTGGTCTTACTTGTACTCCGTGGGATGGGATTACAAAAGGGCATGACAGTGTCCATCACAGTAGGGAAAAAAATAAGGATAAAGAGAATTTGAATAACATAATTAGCAAGCTGATTTAATAGTTCCTGTAACATCAGAAAACTTGCCTTAAATTTTTTAGTAAGCTTTATTGAAATAATAATTTATATACTATAAAATTCACCCCTTTAAAGTGAATATTTCAGTGGTTTTTAGTATACTCAAAGAATTGTACGACTACACTCATCATCTAACTTTAGAACATTTTTATCATCCCCCTCCAAAAAACCCATACCCAGTAGCAGTCACTTCCCATTGTGCCTTCCCCCCACCTCCTGACAACCACTAATCTTTCTGTCTGTATGGATTTGCCTATTCTGCACATTTTACATAAATGGAATCATACAATATGTAGTCTGGCTTCTCTCACTTAGCATGATTGTTTTAAGGTTCATGTTGTAGCATGAATCAGAACTTCATTTCATTTTATGGGTGAATAATATTCCATTACATGGTTATAACACATTTTGTTTATCCATTCACCTGTTGATGGACATTTGGGATGTTTTCATTTTTTGGTTATTATAGATAATGCTCCTATGAACATTTGCATGTAAGTACTTATATGTTTTTGTTTACTTGGTCTCATGAAAAATTTCATTTAACATTTTGAAGAACTGAAAAATTCGGGGCCGGCCCGGTGGTGCACTGCTACAGTGCGCCGCTTAGGAGCGCGGCGGCGCTTCCGCCGAGGGTTCGGATCCCACATACAGACCGGTTCCCGCTCACTGGCTGAGCGAGGTGCGGGCACAGCACCGAGGGTTGCGATCCCGTTGCCGGTCCCGGTCTGGTACGGGCGCAACACTGAGGGTTGCGATCCATTGCTGGACACGAAAAAAGACAAAAAGGAAAAAAAAAAAGAACTGAAAAATTGTTTTCCAAAGTGTCTACACCATTTTATATTCCCACCAGCAGTGTATGAGGGTTCCAGTTTCTGCACACCATTGCCAACACATTTACATTATGTTTTAGATTATAGCCATTCTAGTTGAGTGTCAAGTGGCATCTTGTAGTTTTAATTTGCATTTCTCTAGTGACTAATGATGCTGAGCATCTTTTTAAATGTTTATTGGCCATTTCTAAATCTTCTTTGGTGAAGTGACCTAATTTTTATATGTGGTCTTCAAATATGGACTTCAACTGCATAATTATATGAAAAGTCAGTAAAAGACCTCTTTTATTGTTCTGCCCCTTGTGCTTAAAAATACAAAAAACAAAAACTAATCTCCCTGTGCTTCTAGTTGTGTAGTTTTTGTGTGTCCATTATGGAAATTGGGGAAATATATAGAAATACCCTGTCATAAGTAATCTCACCATCTTTCAATAGATAACCATTCTTAATGTAGCATTTTTCCTCAGAATTTTCTCTGCATGGTTGAAATCAAACTAAATTGTTCTGGTTTTCTGATGCTGTGTAATGAATTACCTTAAAACTCAGTGGTGCAAAGCACCAGTACTTTTAGTATCCTTCATGGCTCCAGGGTTTTCTGTGCTCAGAAAGGTGGCTCTTGCTTGGCGTCTGTCATACAGTTGCAGTGAAATGGTGGCTGAGACTGCAGTCATCTCGAGGGCTTTCTCAAAGATGGTTGATGCTGGCTGTCAGCTGGAACTTCAATTGGGGCTCTCATCCTAAGCACCTATGTGTATCCTGGATTTTCCCACAGTATTGCAGCTTGATTCCAAGAGTGAGTGTCCCAAGTAGACCAGGTGGATGCTGACTGGCCTTTTATGACCTAGTTTCAGAAGTGTCACGAAGCATCATTTCTAACATAGTCATAGGCCTGCCCAAATTCAAGGGAGGGAATGTTGATCTGACCACTGGAGAGGAACGTCGGTGTAATATTATAAGAAGGGAATGTAGGCTGTGAGAACTAGTTATGGCCATCTGAAAAAATATAGCCTGCACACTATATATGCATAAAACTTCAGTTAAAGTGACTGCTTAATGTTCCATCATAAGAATACACAGTAATTTATTTCATCAGTCTTTAATTGGGAGCTTTACATCATTTTTAAAAACTATTATGCATTTATTTATTCATTAGATATTTACTATGTGCCAGGCACTGTTGAATCACCAAGATACAGTGGGGAAGAGACTGACAAGGAAGGTGCTTATTCTTTGGTGCTTTTTTTTTTGGAAGGGGCAGAAAATAAGCTGAATATGTAAATCAATAAATAATCGGATACTAATAATTGGGCAGTTGGCTGCTCTAGACTAGGTGTTGGGGAACATCTTCAAGAAGATGACCCTTAGGCTGAGGTCTGAATGATAAGAAGGAACAAGTCATGTGAAAATCAGGGCTATGGGGAGAACATTCTGGGGAGAGGATATAGCCAGTCCCAAGGCTGGAAAGACTGGGGAAACAGAAAGAAGGCTGATGTGCCCAAGCAAAGTGGATGAGGGTGAGAGTGATATGAGATTAGGTGGGAGAGTTAGGCATGGGCCAAATTATGTAGATCTTTGTGAACCATAGAAACAAGTTTAGATTTTATTCTGCCTATTATGAAAAGTCATTAGAGAGTTTTAAGCAAAGAAGTGGCATGATCTGATTTATATTTTTCAAAGATTCCTTTACTGGTGTGATAAGACTTTTTTTTAAATTGTTGTAAAATGCACATAACATACAATTTACCACTTTAAGCATTGTTAAGTGTACAGTTCAGTAGTGTTAAGTACAGTCACATTGTGTGCAATCTCCAGAGCTCTTTTTTTTTTTTCCTTTTTGTCTTTTTTCGTGACTGGTAACGGGATCGCAACCCTCAGTGTCGCGCCTGCACCACGCTCAACCAGTGAGCGGACCAGTCTCTATATGGGATCCGAACCCTTGGCGGGAGCGCCGCTGCGCTCCCAAGTGCCGCACTCTACCGAGTGCACCACCTGGCTGGCCCAACATTTTTTTTTTTTGTCCTTTTTGAGACCGGCCGCACCATGCTCAGCCAGTGAGCACACTGGTCATCCCTATATAGGATCCGAACCTGCGGCGGGAGCGCTGTTGCGCTCCCAGCGCCGCACTCTCCCGAGTGCGCCATGGGCTCAGCCCTCCAGAGCTCTTTTTTTTTTTTTTTTTCCTTTTTGTCTTTTTTCGTGACTGGTAACAGGATCGCAACCCTCAGTGTCGCGCCTGCACCGCGCTCAACCAGTGAGCGGACCAGTCTCTATATGGGACCCTAGCCCTGGGCGGGAGCGCCGCTGCGCTCCCAAGTGCCGCACTCTACCGAGTGCACCACCTGGCTGGCCCAACATTTTTTTTTTTTGTCCTTTTTGCGACCGGCCGCACCATGCTCAGCCAGTGAGCACACTGGTCATCCCT
>NW_007727739.1:403010-421508 GCF_000696425.1 Galeopterus variegatus | reverse complement strand
AAGACTTTTTTTTAAATTGTTGTAAAATGCACATAACATACAATTTACCACTTTAAGCATTGTTAAGTGTACAGTTCAGTAGTGTTAAGTACAGTCACATTGTGTGCAATCTCCAGAGCTCTTTTTTTTTTTTTTTTTCCTTTTTGTCTTTTTTCGTGACTGGTAACAGGATCGCAACCCTCAGTGTCGCGCCTGCACCGCG
The DNA here is from genome assembly GCF_000696425.1 of Galeopterus variegatus. NCBI lineage: Eukaryota > Metazoa > Chordata > Mammalia > Dermoptera > Cynocephalidae > Galeopterus > Galeopterus variegatus. Next base: position 421,306 of record NW_007727739.1, on the reverse strand, counting down.
CTCAACCAGTGAGCGGACCAGTCTCTATATGGGATCCGAACCTGCGGCGGGAGCGCTGTTGCGCTCCCAGCGCCGCACTCTCCCGAGTGCGCCATGGGCTCAGCCCTCCAGAGCTCTTTTGATCTTGCAGAACTGAAAGTCTCATTAAGCGAATCTCCATTCCTCTCTTCCCTCAGCCCTGGGTAACCACTATTCTACTTTCTGTCTTTGTGACTGACTTATTTCACTTAGCATGATGTCCTCAGGGTTCATCCATATTGTAGCATATGCTAGAATTTTCTTTCCTTTTTTTTTTAAAGGCTGACTAATATTCCATTGTTTGTACCATTTTGTTTATCCATTCTTCCATTGATGGACATGTGGGAGTTGTTTCCACCTTTTGACGGTTGTGAATAATGCAGCTAGGAACATGGCTGTACAAATATCTCTTCAAGATCTGGGTTGTAATTCTTTTGGTTGTATATCCAGAAGTAGAATTGCTGGATCATATGATAATTTTATTTTTAATTTTTGGAGGATTTGCCATACTGTTTTTCTTAGCGGCTATGTCATTTTACATTCCCACCAACAGTGAATAAGGATTTCAGTTTCTCTACATCCTTGCCAACACTTGTTATTTTGTGTTTTTTTTTTCTTTTTTATGGTAGCCATCCTAATGGGTGTTAGATGGTATCTCATTGTTTGTTTTGTTTTGTTTTTAAAGATGACTGGTAAGGGGATCTTAACCCTTGACTTGGTGTTGTTAGCACCACACTCTGCCAAGTGAGCTAACCAGCCATCCCTTTATAGGGATCCGAACCATTGGCCTTGGTGTTATCAGCACCACACTCTCCCAAGTGAGCCACAGGCCGGCCCTCTTATTATGGTTTTAATTTGCATTTCCCTAATTATTAATGAATGATGTTGAGCATCTTTTCATGTGCTTGTTGGCTATTTGTATATCTTTGGAGAAATGTCTATTCGAGTCCTTTGCCATTTTTAAATCAGGCTGATTTTTTTTTTATTTTGCTGTTCAATTGTAGGAGTTCTTTATGAATTCTGGATATTAACCTCTTATTAGACATGATTTACATATATTTTCACCCTGTTTACTCTGTTGATTGTGTCCTTTGATGCACAAAAGAGTTTACTTTTGTTGTGATCCAATTTTGTATTTTTTCTATTGTTGTGTATTCTTTTGGTGTCATATCCAAGAAATCATTACCAAATCCAGTGCCATGAAGCTTTCCCCCTATGTTTTTTTCCTAAGAGTTCTATAATTTTAGCTTGTATGTTTAGGTGTTTGATCCATTTTGAGTTAATTTTTGTGTATGGTATAAGGTAAGGGTCCAACTTCATTCTTTTGCATGTGGATCTTCAGTTTTTGCAGCTGCTGAAAAGATTGTCCTTTCCCCATTGAATGGTCTTAGCACCCTTGTGGAAAATTATTTGACCCATGTATATACAAAGGTACTTTTAAAAGTTCATGGGAAAATAGAATTAAAATATAATATGTATATTTCCATGAACTTTTTGAGGACCCCTTGTATACTCAAGGGTTTATTTCTGATCTCTCTATTCTAGTCTATTGGTTTATATCTGTATTTATGCCATACTGTTTGATTACTGTAGCTTTGTAATAAGTTTTGGATAGGCTATTTTTTTAGCCTATATTATTGCTGTAGAATTACTGAGTTTAAGGGTATGGACATTTTTTAGTCATTATCTCTTTTTATATATTTGTTCACATATTCATATGCATCAGTTTTTGCTTCCACCCATACCATATGAGAATGCTCGTCTTACTTCCTTTTGACATCATTGAATATTGTCCATAGTGTCATTTACTTGGTGAATATGATTGAGAAATGGTGTCTAATTGTTTCAATGTTTATTTCTTTGATAAGTACTGAGGTTCGATAGCTTTTTATATGTTCATTATGTTCATTTGTTTAACAGTCATTTGTACTCCTTTTGGGGGGGGGTTATGTCTTTTTGTGCATATGCTTCTCTTCTTTGGTGATATTCCTATTCTCCTGTCACTTCATATGTGGACATTAATCATCCATCATATTGGCAAAGAGTTTTTCAGGTTGTCTTTAAATTTTTAATGAATTTTTTCCCATGCCGAGATTTAAAATTATTTGGGGAACACATCTATTGGTATATTCCTTTGAAATGTGTTTTACTGCCTTTATGTTTAGAAAATGTCTCCATTCATGGGCTGGCCCGTGGCTCACTCGGGAGAGTGCGGTGCTGATAACACCAAGGCCATGGGTTCGGATCCCATATAGGGATGGCCGGTTCGCTCACTTGGGAGAGCGTGGTGCTGACAACACCAAGTCAAGGGTTAAGATCCCCTTACCGGTCATCTTTATAAAAAAAAAAAAAAGAAAGAAAATGTCTCCATTCAGATATTTACCTGTATTTTGTTAATGTTTTGTTAATTTTAGATTATCCTTTCTGATCTACCTGGAATTTATTTGGTATATTGTATTATGTGACCTAGTGTGTTTTTAAATAGATTTTCACCTTGCTTTATTGTGAAATAGATCTGAGGTGATTAGAAATACCATGAAATGATAGATTTCTATTTTGAGATTGTTATTTGATGTTCTTTTGTTGGCCTTTAAAATGTCATTGCCTGCTAAGTATGTTTTTATTTATAAGACACTGTTATGACAGGAACAAGCAAGCAGTGGGGAGATAAAATAAGCTCCCTATGGGAACTTAAATTTTATATTTACTCTACAGAGAATTGTACCACTTTAAAGGTTTTTATTTAAGGTTTTGATTTCTGCTTTGTGGTGCAAATTAGAATTCTGCTCAGGTAACACATTTCCTTTTTCTTAGAAAAAGTATGGAAAGGCCTGTAGAATGTGGCATGGACAGGAGGGTGCAGGGTTTGTGGAGATATGCCTTGTATCACAAATGTCTGTGCAAAACCACTCATGTTAGGCAGTGTCCTAAAAGTCTATCATGTGTCAAAACTACTTGTAAGGACATTGGCAGTTTCAGTGAGTCGGTCACATTTCATGAATGCAAGATGTTAGAATTCTACAGCAGGGTGTGTCGTGAGCAAGTGACTGACTATCTAGGTAGATGAGATCCACCAGGACTCCCTAGAGGAAAGTCTCTTTCAGTGAGTCGGTCACATTTCATGAATGCAAGATGTTAGAATTCTACAGCAGGGTGTGTCATCGTGAGCAAGTGACTGACTATCTAGGTAGATGAGATCCACCAGGACTCCCTAGAGGAAAGTCTCTCCCTCATCAAACATAGTGGAAATTGTTCATGATGTTCATATGGTCTGGTCTGTTAAGAGAATATTCTAATGTTTCTTGCATCTCAAACTTTCCAAGACTGTCTCTCATACCCATGTCCCTTTACAGCAATTGCTTTTTCATTGTCCTCTCCAAAGTAAAGGAGCTAGTTGTTTATGCTTCTCTTTCTTAATCAGTGCTTATACCATCACTTCTTTTCTTGAAGCACTTATGGAAGTATAACCCATGTAAGTCCCTATTTCAGTTACTTTTTGGGTTACATTTTCCATTAATGTCCAATTCTTAATGATTTGAGCCCTTGTTCCTCTTAACTGCAGCTGATCGTTTTCTTTGGCTTTCCTACCCAGGTATTTCTGGAATTCCCTAAGTATCTATTATGATGGTTGCTTGCTCTTCTAGCCAGTCCTTTGAGTGAGGGCCTTTTGGTCACCAGCTTTCCTAAACTGTTGCTGTTCTCACTGGTGTCAGTTTGGCTCATATTTGGGCCCAGTTCCTAAGGCTATTACATTTACTAAGACCATAGTAAAGGCTCAGGGATTTAACAGAATGGCATTATAACAAAGAGAACTTAAAGCTCTCTTAAACTTAAATATGGCTGCTCTCAAAGTATAGTGGCCCAAGTTTGGTTTCAGTCTCTTTCCCCAAAATTGGCCTATTGCTGTCCATTGGGTCAGCCTATCTTTCTGTAGAGAGTTCCCTTAAACATTGCTGTTTTCCACTCTAGAGTCGACTCCAAACTGCTTTCATTTATTTTGGTTGGGGTAAAAATTGGTGCAGACTTTTAGGAGGCAATTTAGCAATAAATCTTAAAGTTTTTGGGGTTTTTATAAAGCACATACCCTTTGAACCAGCAATTCCACAGCTAGAAATTTACTTTTATGGATATGTTTTCAATTGCATGCCAAACTATATGTATGTGCAAGAATATTCATTATATCTTTGTAATAGCAAAACACTGAAAACTACCTAAATGTATACAGGATTTTAAAAATAAGAGATGGTTCATCCCTAACAATGAAATAATAGGCTTTGTTGAAAAGAACCTAGATCTGTATATGGTTAACTTTTTTCTAAGTGCTTCTGGCTGTCCAGTGGATTTGATAAAACTGTAGTGTCAGAATACGATTTCCCCTGAGATTCAGCTGCTAGAGTAATATTACAATGAGAGTCATAGCAACTAAAGTTGCTCCCAAGATGCTCTCTATTCACCAGAAAAAAATGAGCAAGAGCTCTGCTTTGGTTAAGGCCAGCTATACGGAGGAGGCCTTATTGCCTCAGGGTCAGCTCCTGCCCCTTTTCTCTGCTCCAGAGATTAAATATGCTATGATGTGCAGTGCATGCTTTATTTACACTCTTTACTCTCTGCTTCTGGTTTGGTGTAGGTCTTTCTCTCTTTCTGTCTTGGCTTATCCTAGGCACTCAGGTTCATTCATTCTTTCCTCCTGAACTCCTTCCTGGCTGATGGCTTTTCACCTGGATCTGCTATTTAGCCCCTTCACACCTTCACTGCCATCAGAGCTTTCCCTGTTATCCCAACTGCCATGGTTCTGTCCCTGTCATCTCTCACCTACAATGTGGGGACATCCATCTAATTACTCTCCCACACCAAAGTGGGATAACCTTCTACGTATTTGGGGAGGTTTTCAGTGGACTTGGATTTGGGTGGGCCTTTGCTGCTCCCTTCTGGTCTTTAGTAGCTATAGCTGGCAGCTGCTGCTAGTTTAGGTTTAACAATTGGTGAAACTGCTTATGCTGTTTTGCAGTAGATCAAATCTAGGTATGCTTGTAGATACTGCATAGCCTGAATACTGCTTAACCAATACACCTTTCCCCTCAGTGCAGCTTCATCTTTTTAGGTCCTTTTAGCTGATTTGGTGGAGGGAACGAAACTTTTAGGGAGGGTAATGAACAGAGCTTTGAAATTTATTTTTTGCCTCCTTTTTAAACTGCCCACTTTCCTCTTTTTGTGTCCCATTTCTCCTTGTGAACTTACCTATTGAGAAAAATGGAATTACCACTGCTGTGAAATATTTACATATCTTTAATTGAACGATTTATTGAGCACATGGCATGTGCTAGACCCCTGGCCAGATTCAATGAGACTTAGTCCTTGGCTTCAAGGAGTTTACTATCTATTGAACAGAAGAGTCAAGTAGACATAAAGCTGCAAGGCAGAGTGATTAATGCTGTGTTAGAACACACAGGAGAGGCCACTACTAACTCAGCAATAGTGGTTGGGATTGTTGCAATGAGGTTATAGTCAGGACACTTGGCAGTGGGTGTGATGGCAGAACAGCCTTATTCCTGATAGTGTTAACCAGTGGGGAACTGCCCTCTCATTAGTAAAGGTCAGGGACTTCAGGCAGGAAGGCTGTCTCTACCCAATAACTACATTGGCATTTTCCTTCCATGTAAATGGTTCTTCAGGATTTAGATAAGTGATTCTTTATCTACAGCTCTTCAATCATGCCTTTCAGCATCTTAAAATAGGAGATGGCCCTCTTTCCATTGTTGTACATTCTCTACCACTCAGTATCAGCCCCCTCTGCCCCCAACGTGGGCATCAGTGATATACAAAACAAAGCAGAAATGGGACCTGCCCTCGAGGAGTTTACAGTTTCATAGAGGGAAACAGACTTTTAATAAATACTGTAAAGTGTTATAATAGAAGGGTGCACAGGGACAAGAAAGATAGCCCATACCCTCATAGTCACCTTTTTTGTAAAAAGATCTTTCAGATTACTATTATTTAGATATTCCTAGAAATGCTAAATTGATCACAAAAACAAGTTTTATATATTACCATCTGACAGACTATTAACTAGCACTTCCGTAAAATTTATGATTGTTGTTTATGCAGTGTGCTTGAAAATGTATTTTCAGCAGCAGTATCCTTCAAATTTACAAGATTGGGAGGGAGTTTTCCAGAAGCAGATTGTGAATTTTAGAATGATATCTTCCTTATATTTGTCCTAAGATCACAGTTGTTTTTCCTTAGTTAGAAATAAAGACAGGACATCTAAAGAAATTTAATTTCAAGTTCAGTTTGCTAACCAGTGAATTCTCCCAAACATTTAAAGAAGACCTAATACTAATCTTACAGAAACACTTCTAAATAGAAAAAAAGAACTCCTTGATTCATTTTCTGAGGCTAGCATAAATCTTTGTAACAAAACTTGACAAGGACATTACCAAAATGGGAAATTACAGCTAATCTCACTCAAGAACACAAATGTAAAAAAATCTTAAACATAATATTAACAAGCCAAATCCGCCAATATATAAAAAGGGCATACAATAAGACCAAAATGTGTTTATTAGGAATGTAAAATTGCTTTAACATCCAAAACCCAATCAATCTAATTCACACATCAACAGAAAAATCGTATGATTATGTCATAGAAAATTTAGAGAAAATTAAACATCCATTTATGATAAACCCTTAAATTAGAAATAGAACTCCCTTAATTTGCTAAAGAGATCTACAAAAAAATTATTGTAAACATCATACTTAAATGTTGAAAGATTCCCAGTTGAGAGCCTGGAATAAAGACAAAGATATCTGCTCTCACCATGTCTGTTTAGCACTCTACTAGAGGTGCAGTACAAGAAAAAGAAGATGAATGTGTGCCGGAAAGAAAGACGTTCAACAGTCTTTGGCATTATTTTCTGCCGAATAGGATTTAAACAGAATTGTGTGTATAGAAAACTCAGAAAATTGGGATGAACTATTAGAGTTAATAATTGAGTTATATAAAAAAACTAGAATAAGCCCAAGAACTAAAATGTACAAGACCTCTACAGAAAACCGTGAAGCATTATTGAAAAAAATTAAAGACTCAGGTAAATAGGATGCATCTTGCTTCTAGACTGAAAGATTCAATATTGTAAAGATATCAACACTCCTTAATTTATCTCCAGATCCAATGCAGCCCCAGTCAAAAGCCTAGCAAATTTGCTTGTTATTTTTTTTCTCTTTTTCTTCACTTCTTTCTTTTGAAATAATCTGATTCTAAAATTCCTATGGAAATCCAAAGGCCAAGGATAATCTGGATACTTTGAGCAGAGGGACAACTTGCAGTAATAGATAAAGAGAGGTAAAGCTACAGTAATCACGATGGTGTGGTATCAGCACAAGGATGAGAACAGTGGAACAGGTTACTTGTGGAGAAAATGTAATAATTTAGTCAGGCTCCCTTGGCTCAGGTCTGGCTGGTGGGTCGAGCAGCAGCACATTTCTTGTGAACAAGCTATGTGTGGGTGGAGTTAGTGCACATGTGTGCCAATGTATCTTTTTAGTTTTGTAGCTATTGTGTGTTCTGCAGTTTGTGAAGCAGGCTGGCCAGCAGACAGCTCGTGTCTAAAAATAGAGCATGTTTACTCTGCTGGCAGCTGCTCAGTTTCAGTTTGTCTTTGGACTTTGCCGGTAGCAGTCTGAGTTTTTCTGTGGACTGCTTGGCTCATAGTGTTGTGTGTGCTGAAAAAAGAGTATTCCTACTTCAGCCAAGGCTCCAAGGACCTTTTTGCCAGTTACCTAGCTCATAGACCTGCGTGTGAAGGGTTTGTGAACGGGCTAGAGGGGTCTGTGAGCTCCAGACCCCAGCTCTAGCTCTACGTTACTGAACTGAGAAACAAACCCAAGCATATGTGGACACTTCATTTTTAACAAAGGAACAATTGGAAATAGTTTTTTCAATACATGATGTTGTGCCAAATAGATATCTATATGGAAAAAATAAAAAACTTGATTCCCACCTCACCAAAACCAAAAAGAAATTCCAGGTGTTGTGTAGATCTAAATATGAAAGGGAAAATAATAAAAGCTCTAAGAAAATAATATAGGAAAATATCTTTATGACCCGAGTGTAGGGAAGGATTTCTTAAACAGGATAACAGCAGCAACAACAAACACAAATCCAAAACCATTAACTATAATTAAAGATATAAAGTTGGGTGAAATTAATAGTGTTTTTGTGTGTTCCATTAGGAGTGATCCAGTACAGAGAGGAAAAACATGATAGCACAAAAAGGAGAGGGAAAATAGCTAGAGTCACATCCTTGAGAAGGTGAGAAGTAAATGAAATGTAGACTTGAAGAATAGGCTGAATTTGTTCACTTGGTGGTGAGTTCTGAAATCCTGTGCAGTTTCTGTATAATGATGGATGCCTAGACTAAGTTCTGTGATGGCTGCTGTTAATCCAGTGTGTTAGAATGGTAGGAAACCAGGGTGAACAATCTTAATAACTACCAGACCCATTTGAAGGAACTTCAGTATTTCTTGTTTGGTAGGCAATGTTTCATATACGAGGGTACTTCAAAAAGTTCGTGGAAAAATAGAATTGAAAGATAATACAAATCTTTCCATGAATCAAAACATTCGTTTTGAAGTTCCCTCATATTTTTATTTTAGAAGTGAGGGGAACTCAAATGACTTGGGTATCAATAGAACAGTTTTTAGTACTTATTCACAAGTTTCTCTTTTGTTAAGAAGACCAATTGTAAAGGGAAGCCTTGGAGTCAGAATTCTCAAAAAGCTTTTGCCGCAAGCATTATTTTTTTTTTAACATAAATGCTGTGCTGTCCCCTAGACATATGTGGCTTTTAAAACCGATGCTGGTCAATTCATTAGTTGTACTAGCCACATTTCAAGTGCTTAGTAGCCACATGTAGCTAGCTAGTGCCTGCCTGTTGGATGGTGTAGATATAGTCCATCATTGCAGAAAATTTTATTAGACAGCTCTCCAACAAGACTTTCCACCTTTGTGGACAGATATCAAATAAAATTTTACCTGGACTGCAATTGAGCAACTGCTCTGGTATAATTCAGCCCCTGCCACATTGGGTTGTCAAAAGTGGCCCACCTTAAAAGCCTGTTTGCTCAATGGGTGTTTTCTAGCACAGCTCCAGATTTTCTGTTTAAGAAATCAATTAGAAGAAATTGGAGTATAAATTCCAAACAATCCAGCATTATTTACATCTAGACACACTTCTTAGGTTAAGTCCTCAGAGCACAACAGTTAGCCAAGATAGCAACCATATGAGAGGTTCTCAAGGAGTTTTCCTCACAGAGGGTTGGCTGAAGCCCAGGGGGATTCACTTAACACTTTTGGGTGAGGAACCCTGGAGGACTGTAATAGATTTTTGGTGCTGAGCTTCAGCACTTGAGGAATCTGCCTTTTATGATTGTACAGCTCCCAAATGGTAATTTCTCTCCCCTTTTTCAATGTTCTTCTCCTGTTTCCCCTCATCACATAACCCATTTCCAAACATGAAGGAGAAGCTGTTTCAGAGTGGTCTGCATTACATAAGGAAGATCTTTTTAGTTGAGATTCTGTTGGAAGATCTATAATTCAAAGTGAATCCACACTAGTAGAGTGGGTGTTGTGAGGGATCCAGAGGTTAGAAATGGATAACATTGGATGCACCTAAAGGTGTGGTTGGGACTTTAACTCTGTACCATTAAATGAAAATAACTTGGATGTAATCATCTCCAAACTGGCTGCTTTGGAAGACTGGCAGAGGGCTTTGAGGAGAGTCAGCCAGATAACTGGGCTACATAATGGGGGTGTGAGGCTGGGGTGGGGGAGCTATGTTCATAGGGGCCTGTTATCTCATTTCAGCTTCCCTTTGTCCTGGAATTATAAAAGCCTGTGATGTTATTGCTGGAACTTCGAATCAGCAGTTGCTAAGCACCTGCTGCTGTGTTTCAGGCCTAAGGCTTGGGCCTTGTGGTTATGAATCATTAAGAGACTCCCTGAGCTCAGTCTGTTGTGGGAGACAAATGTACACAAATAACTACCATGCAGTGTTTTTCATAAATAGAATGTACAAGGTTCAGAGGATCCTGAAACATCATTTTAGTCTGATTCACCCATTTTCTACCAGATGCAGCTGAGGCCCAGAGAAGGAGGGAGACTGGTTTAAATAATAGCGAAAGAACTACAACCTGGGTTTTCTGCCGTCCTGTCTTTGATAAGTTTGCTCTATCACCCTATAATGTTGTCTCCTTCCTTGTAGGAATCACTTAACTTCTATCTGCTTAAAAAAGCCCACCTCTTCCATAATGTCCTCTGAATGCCCCCTATCCTTAATTCTAATATCACTTAACTATCTTTTTTTGCGTTTATTGTGCTTTTATGGAAGGTCTTACTTCCTCTCCTGGATCTTGAGCGTGATAATCAGGACAGGAGTCAAGCAGGCTTTAACTTCGTCCTTATCTCAGTTCCCATCCCCAGCAAGGTCTAAACAACCGTTTGGTTTCAGGAAGCCTTAAAGTCGGACAAGTCGGATTCGAACCTGCTTGCTCCATTAAGACACTTCCGTCTACATGAAAAATCTCTTACTTCTCACGACACGTGAACGCATTGTGAGAATTGAGATTAGTTACTGATTGCTAAGTTTTGGAGGTGGGAGGTACAGAGCAGCAGCGATAATTTAGGGAGATGGGATTTGTACGAATTCGGCAACGCTGCCCCACCGCTAGCAGGTGAAGCGGCCGGCTTGCTGGACGCAGGGGGCGGGGCTGCGCGGTGGCTCTGCGCGGCGGGCTCTGTTGCCGGAACTAGTCCGAGGCGCGCGCAGCCCCGCCCCACCCCCTTCCCCCACGAGGTGGAAACAAAGGGGGCTCGGCGCACGGAGGCCTGTCGAGGGAGAAAGGGGCGGAGCGTTCCGGCGGTGTCGCGTGCCGTGCTCTCCTTTCGTGCCGGCGAGGGGCGTGGTGGTGACCAAGAACCGAGAAGTGGGAGGGCCGCGTGCTCGCGCATCTTGCGGCCTGGCGACGAGGGGCGTCGTCGCCTGCGCGCGCAGTGGAGCGCAGTGCGCCGGCGCGGGGCGAGCTAGGTCTGCGAGTGCAGAGGTGGGGGTGCGGCGGGGCGGGGCCCCTCGTGAGGTGTTGCGGGACGGTCCCGAGGCCCGGGCGGTTGGGGCGCGGGGGCGGAGAGGATGGAGCCTCCCAGGCGTTAGCCCACTCTTGTTAGCTCTGGGTGTGCAGCCGTCGTCTTTTGGCGCGGCCCGTGTGATGGTGTCGGGAAGAAGGAAGCGCCGTGACAGCGCCTCAGTCGGAGTTCGGGTTCCGGGAGTGAGGAGGCCCGGCGACGGCGGAGCTGGGGAGCTGGCCGCTGGCTGGGCGAGCGGTCACAATAGGAGGCGGCGGCCCAGCGAGGAGCCGCGGGAGCAGCCCCGCAGGGCGGAGCCTCCCCTCGCAGGTAGTGGCTGCTCTGGCCGTTGGTTCCTGCGCGAGGGCGGGCCGGGCCGGGCCGTGGGCCGTTGGTAGCCTTCGGGGCTGCGCCCGGCGAGCGGGCCGAGGTTTGGCCCAGTCGTCCGGCGCTCTTTGTTCTCGCGGCGGCAAAGAGGTGCGGCCGCAGTCAGCGGGAGCCGCGGACCCGCCGCCGCTTGGGAGATGGCCTCGGGGGCCCCCTCCCTTTTCGCCGAGGCGCAGGTGTAGTGATGTCACCCAGGAGAACGCGGAATCCTATGGGAAGGATCCTCTCTGGAGTCTGAATTTCTGACTCTGCGGGTTTCTGAACAGGCTGCGTTTAGTTCTCGGGATGGAAGTTGTTCTTTTCAGGGCTGAAGAATGAGAGAGGTTGGTTTTTGAAACGGGAGTTTTTAAGGTTGAGGGCCAAAGAGAAGAAAGTTTTGTTTCTCTGTGTACGGTTTGTAAGGGAGAGAGCTTTTCTTTGTGTTGCAAAGATGATGTATGCCCTTATACAGTAAAAATTGGGTATTCTAATTCTCCTGCCTCAATAGAAGTGAATATATGTAATTGTTCGCGTCACTTGAATTGCCATACCTGTGTTCTTAAAGTGTGTGGACTTAACGTATGAAAACTAAATGTATTCAACGCTCACACACAGTCGTTGGTTACCTTTGAATTGCAAGCCTGCCGTGTCCTATTTGGCCTTGATGGCAAGTACTATTGTGGTAAACACATTTACCATAAATTCCTTAAAATGGTAAGTAACTCTGTAATGGGCTTTTAAAAAAAGTCCATTCACACAGTTTTTGTAGGGATAGTTGAAATCAAAATTGTTCCTGTTTGGGGGGAATACTGTCTAATGGAAGAAGTAGAACTTCTGTAGAAGTAACAGTACAAGATCACATAGGTGTCAGATCTGGTGCAGGTGTATCAGTGATACACTTGGAATCAAAAGATGAAATTTCTAACTGAAATTTTAACTGGGAATTGTGCCGATCCAGATACCTCTTTTTCCAGTTCTTACTGGCTTACAAATATGCTGGTAAATACATTTCACCTTTTGAAAACCTACTAATCTTACATCTCTTCATTACAGGGGTTCAGTTTTAAGTTGGATCTCTATAATTCTCTAAACGAGTCATTTCTAAGAGAATTGGAGGTCTTAGAGTCTATAGTTGAATTAATTCTGCTCCCAGACTGGCCACGTGGGCCTCAGGTCATCATTTGTAAGACATGAAAAAGTTGGACTTAAATGATCTCAGGTTCCTCCACCTCTGCTAGTTTGTGTTTTTATACTTGTTAGTATTTATATACCCACCCCGTTTTTATTGCTAATCTGAATTGGCAAGTATCAATCTGGGTAGGAATTGAGAATATTCTCTACAAGAGCAACCTGATTCCCCCCCCCCCCAAAAGATGACAGGTAAGGGGATCTTAACCTTGACTTGGTGTCAGCACCACGCTCTCCCAAATGAGCTAGCTGGCCATCCCTATATAGGGATCCGAACCCGTGGCCTTGGTGTTATCAGCACCACACTCTCCCAAGTGAGCCACGGGCCGGCCCCTAGCAACCTGATTTTTAACAAAGGGTAAATAGGATGGCGTAGTCAGACATAACAATGTGTTGGCATCATAATGTAGAAGGTATATCTGTTGTCTCTGTCAACAGCATTGGATGACATTTTGTGTTCATTTTCAATTTTGTGTAACAAATTACTACAAATTTATTTTCTTGAAAGACAAATCTATTTTCTCACAATTTCCATGGATCAGGAGTCTTAGTGTGTATTAGTTAGCTGCTGGGCCCTCTGGCTGATGCTGTGTTTTCATGACTGGTTGTTGGTAGACCTCAAGTCCCTGCCACATGGCCCCTTCATATGCCTTCTTATAATGCAGTAGCTTGGTCTAAGGGGTTGGCAGGAGAATCTCCCTTCAGAAAGGGCTCAGTTCCCCTTTTGAGAGCATTCTGTGTCAAGCCCACACAAGATAACCTCCCTTTGATCATCTGACTCTGGCTTGGGATCTTAATTAATCTGAAAATCTCTCCCCGTTTGTCTTAAGATTTAACCTAACAAGGGAATGAAATCCATCATATTCCCAGTCCTGCTTAGACAGGAGGGGATGGATTATACAGGAGATGTACACCAAAGGTGGGAATCATGAAGGGGAGGGGGACATTTTAGGTAGATAGTCTGCCTAGCACATACAAACACTTGTGTATGTATGTGTGTATGTGTGATTTTATCTTACCCGGTGGGGGGCACCTGGTTTTGATCAAACCCATCTATTGTTTTCACATTTTAACTACATGATTTGAATATAGCTCTTCTCCGTTGTATTGCGTGTCCTCCTTTCTTATAGACAAATTGCACCTTCTGCCCAGAGGAAATTATTGTCAGTAGGAGAGGATATGCTTGAAAATTAATTTGTGGCCAGAGGGACCAGGGTTGCCAATTTTTTATTTATGTATGAGTATGAATGAAATACTAAGTTTTCAAAGGAACAAAAGAATGAAGGAAAGGAAACCTGACCTTGATTTCGGTTTTTCCCAGCTCGCTACTTGTACTAGTGATTTATAAGACTGCTTTGGGTGTGATAGTGGAAGGCAGATGGTCTTATTAAAACAGAGGTTACTTACTGTGCAAATTAAAAGTGTAAGAGGATTGCAAAAAGGATAATTAAACCTACATAAAGGAACAGACCATTTTGAGAGAAAGGATTGCTTTAAAGTGGTAAAAGCACTCCTTAGATTGAGTGAGGAGTCAAATGTAAAATACATCTCTTTCTATGAAATCTTGTCTTACTCTTACCCTCAGATAACTAAGGGCTCCTCCTCTGTTCTAATTTTTGCCTGCTTTATAGCATTTAGATATATTATAGTTAGCTGCTTGTATCTTTTTTGGTTTTTGGTTTTGGTTAGAGTAAGCTTCTTGAGGGTGAGATCTGTGTTTTATCTTTGTATCTTCTTACCTAATATAACTGTTGGTTTGCAGGAGGCAATCAGTAAATATTCCTTGATTCAGCAATGCATACTTCTTCATAATGGTAAAGGATATTAGCACATTTTGTTTGTAAAATAGAGATAAGCTTTAGTTCATGTTCAAAACATTTCGTGTAGCAGACTAAGGAATTCTAAAGTTCCTGCTCTCGAGCGTTTTGCTTTTATTCGTAGGAAGATCTTTGGAAGAATTCTTACTCTTACTAATGAGCATGGTGATCTCTTTAACCAGGTTCGTAGCAATCCAGAAACAAGGAATTATAAAGGGGCTAAGGAAGGTTATTACATCAGGGATATCAATATAATTAGCATTCATCTTCCTGATCTGTCTCCGCCTTTCTCTCTGGCTACTTCCTTACTGTCCAGCCATACTGAACATTTTTTAGTTTCCTGACTACACTGCTGTCTCTTGCCAGTTATCTTTCCATAGCACCTAGTGCCTACCATTATTATAGTACCTATATTGTTTAGTGATTTACTCTTTTTTTTTTATAGTATATGCTTCTTGAAAGTAGGAAACCATGCCTTCTTTGGTTTGTTTTAGTGCCTGTTGTCAAATGGACACTTAAATGTAAGATGAGGATACAAAGTGATAGTTTCTGCCCTAAGAATTTATAACTAGTAGGGGAGATAAGCTATGTATACAAATAATTATGTTCCCAGTCTGCACATAATTACCATTAAGAGAAGCCTGCCAAACAACAATTCCAGCAAGCTAGAAGCGAGATGAACATGGTGTTGCTTGCTTACGTAATGTTAAACTTGCTTCTAAATGGGCAACCTTCTGGGAGTCTTTTTCACAGAGATATTCAGCAGTGTTTTCTATCAAGTGAATGAATGAGGCAATGAAACTCTAAAAAAGAGGCCGCATTAAAGCATATGATTTTTAATATAGGTACAAGCAGGTCCACAAACCTTAACCCCCAAGGAGAATTCACTGTCACATCACACTGGAACAGGTGATATTCATAATTTTTAAAATGCTACAGGTTAATTATATTTACATATACGTTTAAGGGGATTAACCTACAGTCAAGTCAAACATTTAAAACATGCAGTCATTTACTTTTGGGCTTATGATCTTGTCCTTTATTCCTTAGGAAGGGCGCTAGATTGTGTTTTAATAGAGCTGAGATCTCTACAGTCAAACATAATGATTGCTGTACAGTCATATGTATGATAGCTCTAGAAATTTTGCCACAAATATTGTCAAATCTCTGGTCTTCCTTTGCATGATCGTTTGGAAGTTTAACTAAAAAATAGAATGAGAAAAAAATATTAATCTTAGTCCAAGCAACACTCATATTTCTGTAATTAAGATATATTATTTTACCTTGGGTTTACTTCACATGAAGTCTTTTAGGATTTCAGAATTAACACCAACAGAAAAGATATCAATAGGTATTTGAGAAACAGGAAGGACTTTCAGTTCTTGAGCTGTGTTATTTTGCCTCAAAAAGTTTTTGGTGACAGAGATCCATTGCCAAAGGCAGCCTTTGCCGTTCTTATGTTTTGATGTTTAAAATTAATTTTAAATTTCTTTCCAGTCTTTGCTAACAGAATCATCAAATAGCTAGAAAATCCACACAATCCATTGTAGGCATGATTCTCCACATTGGTGCGGCTAGCCATGAACTATCCTTTTCTTCTCCCTCTTTTTCCCAGATATCTCCCGGGGCCAATTCAGCACTTCTACCTGGCCATCCTAACAAGGTGATTTGTGAAAGGGTGAGACTTCAGAGCCTGTTCCCTCTCCTCCCAAGTGATCAGAACACTACCGTTCAAGAGGATGCTCCCTTCAAAGCTTTCTTCCAGGTTCTTATATATTTACCCTTTCCCTACATAGGGTTGAAAGTCGCAGATACTTTCCAGGTTGTTTCTAGGAAGACTTGAAACAAAATTCTCAATTTCTTCTTACTTATTTTCTATTGTAAATGAGAATAAGTATTCTTTAGAGGACTTCTTTAGTATAACTTTTTCAGCCAGCTTTTCTGACAGATGTTTTCTCTTGAGCTACTGTTAATTTGACCATCTAATATTCCTGTTTTTTGATCTTTTGGTCTTAATCACTTGTCCTGGTAGGCCAAGTTCTGTAGGAAAGTAGAAGATATTACAGAATACGTGAAGTTGTGAAGGAAGGGAAAAATGGAAGCATATAAGTTTTAAAAACATCACTGCTTTTTTGCTTAGCACCCAGAGTTTGTTAGCATTTTATATTTCTGAGACAAAACATGGCTATTTGCCTTCTTTGGCTTTTGAGACCTGTGAGAAAAACGTGATTAAAAATATGGAAGCATATAAGTTTTAAAAACATCACTGCTTTTTTGCTTAGCACCCAGAGTTTGTTAGTATTTTATATTTCTGAGACAAAACATGGCTATTTGCCTTCTTTGGCTTTTGAGACCTGTGAGAAAAACGTGATTAAAAAATTTTTTAAACATGAGGGGTCTTTAAAAAATTCATGGAAAGATTTGTATTACTTTTTTTTTTTTTTTTTTTTTTTGTGGTAAGGGGATCCAAACCCTTGACTTTGGTGTATTACCTTTTTATTCTATTTTTCCACAAAAAGTACTGTCATATAAAATGAAAACAAGAAATTAGGGTGTAAATGGATTCAGTTATTAACAAGATTACTGGGATCTGTTCACATAGATCATTGGCTACTAAACTTTTAATCCATACTCCTAGAGAAGCATGTTTTAGTAATGGAAGTCTGTGTCACTATTACTACAGAAGAAAGCAAGTTACAGAATTGCTTCTGCTGGTAGGGTTGTGGGCCAAAGCATGTATTTGTATATGTATAAACCTGAGGTATTGAGATAGGAGTGACAGGCTAGGGCCTGGAACTAATTCAGAAAGGAAAATCCTTATAACACATTAAGTTGGAGTTGTGAAATTTCTGGGGATGGCTTTGTTTGTAGGTGACCTAGGGCCCTTCAGTCTGGCATTTTTTGTTGGAATTTGTGCCGGGTTCTCTGTTTTGCATACATTAACTCCTTTTGTTTTTAACCCTCACTATAAACTTGTCATGGATGGTTTTCTCGATAAGGAAATAGGCTCAGAAAAGCTTACCGGAGATGCCCAATCACATATCCAGTCATTGGCACAGTGCAGTATGTTTGAGGCATAGTTATCTGTATTGAATGGAATGGCATATTGACTACCATTTTTGATTACGGCATCAGTCTGGAATAGCTTGATATTTAGTAGATGACCAATAGCTAAGGTAGAAATTGACTTAATACCCTTACTACTGCCACCAACAGTCAGTTATTTGACATTTTCTGTGTTCTCCATACTTTTGAGTATTCCGGCATTAACTCAATATTAACTTTAAATGTTAAACTCAGAGAGTAGCTACCAAAATAGATTTAAACCCACGTTTTGAAAATAAAAACAAACAAAAAAAGAGCCAATTGCATTTGGGTGGTACAAAAAGATGAAAGGCATTAATTGTTAAATTTTTATTTGTAGTCCTAATTTAACTTTAGGCTTACTTCGCTTTAACTTTAGAACAAGGCCCTCCTTGTACTTTGCTCCTAGGGGAGGCTAGACGTTTTCTTCACCCAGTTACTGCCCTACCACAGTTCTACATGAAGCAAACATCTTTCTGAAAGCCCCTGTGAGATACTGATACCTTCAGCTAATTCTGATACTGAAATTGGGTATAATTTGTTAGTTCCAGTTATGCTTCTCATCCTGAAAAACTTAGTTACCACATGAAAAGGAAAACCTACCCAGCCGTCTCCTATCCTCACCAAGTTATTCGCTTAATGTGTTATGTTTTCTTATTCTTGGCTCTCCCCCCCCCCCCCCTCCCCCCCCCCCCCCCCCCCCC